>NW_027550126.1:0-1302 GCF_008692635.1 Crocuta crocuta
TTATTCTAGTGCAGTTTGTTGAAAATATTATCTTTGCTCCATTATATTGACTTTGCTTCTGTGTTGGAGATCAGTTTTATATATATATATATATATGGGAGTCAATTTCTGGGTCCTCTATTCTGTCCCATTGATCTCGTATTCTTTCATCAAAATCATAATTACTTGATTATTATAGCTTTTTAGTAAGTCACGAAGCTAGGTAAAATGAGACCTCTTATTTTGTTCTTCGCCTTCAATGTTATCTTGGCTATTTAGGGTCATTTGATTCTCCAAATAGGCTTTTAGAATCAATTTGCTGATATTCATAAAATAACATGCTGGGATTTTGATTAGGATTGTATTGAACCAATAGATAAAGTTGGAAAGAACTTACATCTTGACAATATTAAGCCTTTCTATTTGTGAACATGGGATATCTCTTCTTCATTAAGATCTTTGATTTTGTGCATCAGAATTTTGTAGTTTTCCTTTTATAGGTTTTGTACATATTATGTTAAATTTATACCTATTTCATTTTTGGGTGTGTTAATTTAAAAGGTGTTGTCTTTTAATTTCAAAATCCACTTATTCATTGCTGGCATGTAGGAAGATGATTGATTTTTGTATATTAACCTTACCTCCTACAAACTTAATATAATGATTTATTGGTTCCTGGTGGGTTGTGGCTTTTTTGGGGGTTGGGGGGTGTCACATTTTTTTTTCTGATTTTCTGCATAGACAGTTGTGTCATCTGTGACCAAAGACAGTTTTAGTTCTTTCTTCCCAATCGGTGTAACTTTTATTTCCTTTTCTTACCTAATTGCATTAGGAAGGACTTCTAGTTTGTTGTTAAAAGGGTGGTCAGAGTGGAATCCTTGTCACATACTTGATTTAGGTAGAATAGGTTTTAGTTTCTCACATTAAGAAAGGTGTTAAATGGAGGGTGTTTGTGTTGATAGTCTTTATCAAGTTGAGAAAGTAGTCTTCTATTCCTAGTTTACTTATTCTGTTTTACAAACATAAAGCATACCATTCAACACTATATGTTAGGGAGTAAAAAAGCATTATTTATTTTTATTTTTTAATGTTTATTAATTTTTTTTTTTTGAGAGAGAGAAAGAGTACACAAGCAGGGGAGGGGCAGAGAGAGAGAGGGAGAGAAAGAAAGAAACCCAAGTAAGCTCTGCATTGTCAGCACAGAGCTGGATGCAGTATTCCAACTCTTGAACCATGAGATCATGACCTGAACTGAAATCAAGGGTCTGAGGCTTAACTGACTGAGCCACCCACGTGCCCCAAGCATTATTATTATTTTTTTTT
>NW_027550127.1:0-1299 GCF_008692635.1 Crocuta crocuta
GAGGGACAGAGAAAGAGGGAGAGAGAGAATCCCAAGCAGGCTCTGAACTATCAGCATGGAGCCTGACCAGGGGCTTGAACCCACGAACTGCCAGATCATAACCTAAGCTGAAACCAAGAGTCCAAATGCTTAACCAACCAAGCCACCTGGATGCCCTTATTTTTGATGTTTTGAGGAACCCCCACACTGTTTCCCACAGTGGCTGCGCCAGTTTACATTCCCACCCACAGTGCAAGAGGGGCCACTTTTCTCCACATCCTCACCAGCCTGTTGTTTCCTGTGTTGCTGATTTTATTTTTCTTGCGTTGCTGATTTTAGCCATTCTGACAGGTGTGAGGTGATAGCGCATTGTAGTTTCGATTTGTATGTATTTTCCTGATGATGGTGATGTTGAGTATCTTTTCATGTGTCTGTTAGCCACCTGGATGTTTTCCTTGGGAAACTGTCTGTTTATATCTTCTGCCCATTTTTTAACCAGAAGGGTCTGCAGTTTTGAAGGCATTAGCCTCCTTTGCCTAGCAAAGAAATAAAACTATGTTCTTCTTTATCCTCAAACTCTGCCTTTGTGTTATATTTGAGCTCCTGAGCACAGAGGTTGGGTTCAACACCAGCAGCGCTGTTTCTCAATAAGACATCAGAAACATAATGCTACGTTATTCCCGAGTGGCTTATTACCAAAGGAGGTTTCTCCCTCCCAGAAAGTGCCCACTGTAGCCCAGGGTTGTTGGGTAGTGAAGGGTAGCATGCATTTTAAACACAGTTTAGAAGATTTTATAAGTCTATGAGTCTGTAAGTCCAAATTAGATCCGTTGCTTCCAAGAATATCTAATTTAAATTCTTTGCTTCAGGCAAACATTTAAAGTGGCAACAATGGGTGTTTTCCATCAGGGGAGAAAGACCTGCCTGCATCTGCCCTCGCCTTCCTGTATCTCCATGTTTGCAGAAAAGAGAAGGAGAAGCAAAGAATAACAGCATGTTGTGAAGGTGTTGGAGCGCAAGGTGACTCTGCCCTTGGAAGAGTAGCCAAAGCTACCAGGACTTACACTGTATGTTTCCATGGCAAAGTTGGGCTGAACGCCTTCGAGCTTGGAAAGTGTGCCCACAATCTGGAATGCGCCATCCTTCAGTTTGGAGGGGGCTTCTGCCATGGCTGACTTACTTTCATCTTCTTCTTCCTCTTCTTCTGTAATTTCTTCAAGTGAAGCCCCAACTACACAGTTAGACAGAAACTGTAAGAAAACACAAACTTGCTAAGAAAATACTAAGGATGACTTAGAGAAAGGGTAGTCAGTTGGAATG
>NW_027550128.1:0-1303 GCF_008692635.1 Crocuta crocuta
CATTAATATTGCACCTTACCGTATAACTTACCATTGGTGTTACACAGGCTGACTGGAAATGGGACATCCACAAGTGTAGGCAGGCATTGCTGTCTGGTTTGTTCAAGACTGCATCCTCACAGCCGAGGCCTGTCCCTGGTGCATGGCAGGCAGTCAGTAAATATTTGTTACATCGAGTAACTCTTGTTATAGATTATTTAGAATTTTTAGCTGTAAAGCTAATGAAGAAAAAAAAAGTGGGGGGAGTGGGAGAAAGAGGGACCAGAGTTCTCATTTAACAAGTAGGCCAATTTGATAAATTCTCACACCAGGCAAAGCTATATAGTAGTTAAGGTGTTGACCTGGATTGTATACTCACTTGCACACACGTACACACTCACATTTGGATGCATAGTTAACATTTATCATTCCAAAGTGGCCTGCACTGGAAGAGAGAGAAGTAACAGGTGGTTTGAGCATGAAAAAATATCCCAGCTACTTCCCCCTGCCCACCCCCGCCCCTGGCACAGTTTTTCTAGATTTCCATGTGGATTCCAGCCAGACTGATAAAATCCATTCTTTCTTGGCTGAGCCCTCTGTCTGAGGTGGTATTTTGTATTCTCCTAAATGTCAGGAATTAACATAGGATTTGGTATCTCATCAGCTGGTAAGCTTTGATTTCCAACATTTTGTTACCGTGTTGCCTTCTCTGGGTGTAGAGCAGGTCGGTATGCAATTTCCTTTTTCCTTCAGTCAGGTTTTTACGAGCCTGTCATCCTGGCTTCACACACACAGGTTTCCTTACACATGTACTTATTTATAAATCTCTGATGAATCCCTTTGAGGAAACCTTTATGTTTCTGATTTTGTGTATAGCAACCAACACATCGTCAAGCTACATTGTCTGTTTATTTCTTGAAATGTTTGAAAAATGACATCAGGTGACTAATCAAGTATAGCAAGATGAAGGACTTTAAAAATAGGAGCAAACCAAAGTCAGGAAGAAAATAAGGAAAGTAAGATGAAGCCAAAAGTGAAATTAGTGGATGAAACAGGTGACAATTGTCCACATACTTGTTACAGATGGGTCACAAAGTCGGCCCTCAGCTTTCTGGCACCAGCCTAAAGGAACGAAAGAGCATCCGTCCTTGAGATAAAAATAGGCTGATTGCTCAGGAAATGCGGAAACATGAGCAACACCAGAGATGAAAGACCTATTTTCTCCAGATCCTTCCTCAAGGAGATGATGCTGGGATATGTAATTGACAGTGTTCTCACAACATCCTTCCAGTGCACATGGAAGCTCTCCCTTGGAAATATGGCC
>NW_027550129.1:0-1303 GCF_008692635.1 Crocuta crocuta
GGTAGGGGAGAGGTGAGGGGATAGAAGTGGTGAATCTGCCACAGGCGATAAGTGAAACATGGTCTATACCTGTCAGCTTGAGGCAGCGGGGAACGTACAGGCCGGATCTTGATTATTTTAGGTGTTCCCTCATAATTTCCTCGTGCACTGGGACAACTGTCTTGAGGTGTAAGGAAGCCAAGACCCGCTCGGCTGCCTTCTGGAACACTGCCTTAGTTTTGAGTCCGATCGCTGGAGTGCGGCTCCGGGTAGGCTGTGTTTTCCATTTTATTTCGAATGTCCTTCCTAATGATGCCCCGCGGGTGTTGTTGCCTCTTTGGATCACAGTCGTAATTTGGAGGTGTTTTCAAGGGACCGTCTGCTCTGATTCCTGGATCCATTTCCTGGGTTTTGAGATTGCTCTGCTCTGTTGGTGCTGCTTTCTGTGAGCGCAGCCAGCGTGGCCAGCCTGAAAGACTACTGCACTGTTCCCCCCAACGCTTTATTAAAGTGTGCTATCTTATTAATATTTATGAAATTATAAACAGGTAGTTAGCATTATTGTAGGATAACTAAGCATGCTGTGTTCGGTACAGAGAGGTAACCCGCCTATTTAAACAGCTTGAGGCAAAACCTTCCAGAATTTCATCCATGTACATCATTGTTCACAATATTTATATATATATATACAATTATGAGTTTCTCTGGATTAAATTGTATCCCTCCCCAAATCCATATGTCAAAGTCCTGACCTCCCCCCACCATATGATGAATCTGGAGATGGGGGTCTTTAGGGAATAATAAAGTTAAATGTAGTCATAAAGGTGGGGCCTGGATTTGATAGGGCTGCGGACTTACAAGAAGAGTGAGAGTCCTAACTCCTGTGCGGTGTGAGCACATAGTAGGAAGGCAGCTGTGTCCGCTGCAGGGCCAGGTATGGGCAAGACAAGGATCTTTGCCAGGTACTGACCTTGCTGGCACCCTAACCTAGGGCTTCAGCCTCCAGGACTGTGAGAAAATAAAGTTCTGTTATGTAAGCCACCTGGTCTGTGATATTTTGCTATGGCAGTCCAAGCTAATACGTACGTATCATAAGCATGTTATTTTGTTATATAGTCTATAACTAGCTTTAAATAGTCTCCACAGTATATCACACATATGTTTACATGTTAAAAAATTTTTTAACATTATTTTTGAGAGAGAGATAGAGCATGAGCAGGGTAGGGACAGAGAGGGAGACACAGAATTCGAAGCAGGCTATGAGCTGTCAGCACAGAGTCTGACGTGGGGCTTGAACTCACAGACTGTGAGATCATGACCTGAG
>NW_027550130.1:0-1306 GCF_008692635.1 Crocuta crocuta
GTGACGGCTGCATCTGCGGGTGGCGGGCTCCCGCTGTGGGCTTGGCTGCTCTGAAATGGGGGTGCGTCCTGCAAGGGCAGCACACAGTCTGAGGCAGGAGGAGAATTGGGTTTTACGTTCCCACGGGCCTCACTTCCCTTCCACGAACAGCTTCACAAACTCACTTCCTGCCTTTGTGTGTCGCAAAACGACGATTTGGGTCCGGTTCTTGAAGGATCTTTTCACTGGATCTAAAATCCTGGGTTGACGGCATTTGGTTTTCTTTCCTTCTTTATAAGCGTGACTTTGTTGTTTCCCGGACTCCATCATTTTCCGAAGAGAAGCCACCGCCGTCCGTCCGTCCCCCGCATCTGTCTGCTCCGGGCGGTGACTCTTACCCACGTGTGATTCTGTAGCATCCTGTGCACGGGCCCCCGGCTTCCAGAGGGGAACGTCTTCATCTCACAACATAAAAACAGAAAACGTAGCATTCGTTGCTGTTCTTTCCCATCGTGTCAGCGAAGCTTCCCACGGCCAGAAGCTGTTCAGTGATTCGAGGCTTGTCCAGCTTCGGCCTCTCCCGGGAAGGCCCAGGCTCAGCAGACACTGTCACCTGCCCTCATCGAAGGACCAGGCTAGCCCCTCACGTTCTCGAAAACGACTCCCTGCTCCGCACGTCTGGATAAGCGCGGGCCCCTGTCCCCTGTCCCTCAGCTCAGGCAGCCACAGTCCCCACACCCGTCAGGGGCTCGGTGCTCGGCCCGTTCCCCGGGGCTTTTCCCCGACGAGGCCGCTGTGCACTTCCGGTTGGTTCGGCACGCGGATTGCCAAAGAGACGGCGACGCAGAGATTCCATGGGGTCCGTAATTCTTACTGCTTCATGAGCGACGTTTTCCACCCAAACTGGGCTCTGTTCCAGGGAGCGCAGGGGAAGGAAGACCGGCACCCGTGCTGCGGTCCGCTCGTTGCGCCCGCCGTGTTCCTGTAGCTGTGGGGCATCTGGAGGGGTGTGGGGCCTCCCTTGGGTCCCCTGGGGCACCCTCTGAGCACACACACTGATGGGAAGGCAGGTGGACACTGCATTTCCTTTTCCTCCCCCCCCGTCCCCCGTCGGGTGGCTGGAGTGTCCGGCCAGTCAGCTGGCCCTGCTGCTGCTGTGGGCTGCGTGCCCCGCCCCCCCGCCTTCGGATCCAAGCACAGAGCATCTCGGGGGGCGCTTCTATCTGCCCCCGCGCCCCCCCCAGGGGAGGCACCTTCGGTGTTCCCAGCTGAGGGGGATGAGGATTGGATGGCGGCTCTGGGGCTGCAGATGCCTGCAGGGAGAGCT
>NW_027550131.1:0-1306 GCF_008692635.1 Crocuta crocuta
TTTGCTATGTCTCTCTGCAACACTCATGTTACATTCTAAAATTTTGGCAGAAGAACTTTGTTAGTTAACAGTAATTTATTGAATGAATACTGGGGTATTTTCCAGGCTCCATATAGGAAACGCATTTGAGCCCCAGAATCTATCTAGAATCCTGATTCTTAACTGTAGCTGTTACTTTACTTAGTCTGAAGGGATTTTTTACAACTCCCGGTTCCACCCAAAGAGACTGAATTCATTATTCTAGGATAGGGATCAGAAATTAAGTACTGCTTCTAGCTGTAGTATTTGATGGAATCAATATATCTCCTCTTTCTCTCTCTTTCCTGACTCTCTGCATGGCATTTGCTTTCTAATTACAGCCTGGCTTTTTCTCCCTGAGTTCACATGGCAGAATGGTCTCTGAGCAGACTGACTGTGGAATGAGGAGACAGTCATCTTGTAAAAGCCTGCCTCCCTCTATCATAACCTTTAGATGAAATGTGGTCCATGTCCATGAGGGGATATGCAATTTCTAGAAAAAAAGGCCTGGAGCAGGCAATATAATAGTGCCCAGATATAGAGAGATTACCTATGGCTTTTACCTCTCTTTCCCATGCTGACGTGTGCAATAGGACATTTCAACAAAACTTCTGTAACTACATTTTTTAAATAATATTTTTGATTGAGTGTTTTCACTTTAATAATAAAATTATTTTTCCTCTCCACGGATTCAGTTTTGTCTTTATTAGTTTTCATGAACAGACTTTTTCCCTCTTTTGTGCAGATATATGTATCTGCCACATGGTGGCAGGCATCATGTTCTTGAACCTTAAGTTTATCTGATGGAAGGTGCTGCAAGGGGTGGAAAGACAGGGAGAAGGTGTGGGAGTGCTGGTGAATGTGATGGGGCATGTTTTCTTTTCTCACTTCCTGGTAGGGAGCTGCAAGACCAACAGAGCTTCTCTAAGAAAGACTCATTGATCGTTCAGGGAGAATTTCACCACCTTTGAGGTGGCTGATGCCTCCCAGACTTAAAGTGTAATCACCTGCTTCTTTCTGTTCTCAAAACTAGTCCTTTCTTACCTTTTCCCAATCATCAAACATGTATTCACATTTACCTTTTTGAAGCTTTTGAAGCTAAGACTTGCCCAATTAGGAAAAAACAAACAAAATATAATGTGTGTGTGGGGGGGCAAGTAGTTTGGTTTTTTGCTACCAGGCATGTTTTATCCCCATATCTCGGCATTTATCACTCAGATAATGGGCTTTATCAAAGGAAAGGAGTGTTTTGACAGTGTCTCTTCAAAAAAAAATTGGAAAAGGCCTC
>NW_027550132.1:0-1302 GCF_008692635.1 Crocuta crocuta
GGGGTGCCTGGGTGGCTCAGTCGGTTAAGCAGCCAACTTCTGCTCAGGTCATGATCTCACGTTTCGTGAGTTCGAGCCCCGTGTTGGACTCCGTGCTGACAGCTGGCTCAGAGCCTGGAACCTGTCTTCAGATTTTGTGTCTCCCTCTTGCTCTGACCCTCCCCTGCTCACGCTTTCTCTCTCTCTCTCAAAGATAAATAAAAGACATTAAAAAATTAAGTGATATTTGAAAAATAACAATAATAATACAAAAATAACAACAAATGCTATTAAAATAATTTTAATGGAAGAGACTGACAGAACACTCCTAAGTAATTAAAGCAAACACCCGTGATGGGCAGATGTAAGTTTGTCACCTAATAGGCTGCAATAAGAAGAAAAACATTCTGTAATATTCATATCAAAGATCCATAACCTATGCACACCTGGCTGGCTCAATCAGTGGGGTATGCAACTCTTAATCTCAAAGTTTTAAGTTCAAGCCGCATGTTTCGGTATAGAGATTAGTTAAAACATTTTTTTAAGAAGATGCATAACCCAAATCTAATCATGAAGAAAGTCCCAGACAAGCCGACATTGAGGGACATTTTACAAATATATTCTTCAAGAGTGGCAGGGTCATGGAAGTTAAGAAAAGGCTGAGGAACTATTCTAGACTGAAATAGATTAAGGAGACATGACAACTATTTCCAACACATAATTATGGTTTCTGAACTGAATATAAAGGACATTATGGGGACTTTTTGATGAAACATTAGTGGAAATAGAGATTAAGTGGTCCTAATGTATCAATTTTAGTTTCCTGATTTTGAAATTTGTATTATGGTTATATGGGAGAATTGCATTGTTTTTAGGAAACACCAAAGTACTTCAGTTTTGGAACTTCAGGTCAGCAATTTTACTCAAATGTTCAAAATAAATAAAATTCTTTGTAGATAGTTCAAACTTTTCTATACATTAGAGTTGTTAAAAGTAAATTATAAAAATATACATATGAAACCAGCAGTGGGCTCAGTTCTAAGCTAAACAAACCCTTCACAAAAGAGGACATTGCCAATGGGCATCTAAGAAAGTGCTCAACAACATGAAGCTTCATGGAAATATGAATTAAAACTACAATGAATTATTAACATACCTGTCAGAATGGCTAAAATGAAAATAAACTGAATATACTTAGTGTTGCCAAGAAAGTAGAGCTACTGTCAATCTTATCATAAAAATTTTCAACCATTTGGATAATTCTTTGGCAGCATTTACTAAAAAAGAACACCTGCATCTCCAGCAATTATACTTGTAGATATA
>NW_027550133.1:0-1307 GCF_008692635.1 Crocuta crocuta
AAAAAAAAAAAAGTTAAGAGAATGAAAAACAAGCCACAGACTGGGGGAAATATTTCAAGTCATGTTTCTGATAAAGGACTTGTATCCAGAATAAGGCACTCTCAAAACTCAACAGTACAAAGAGCCCAATTTAAAAATGTGCAAAAGATCTGAACAGACATTTTACCAAATAATGGTAAGTAAGCCCATGGAAAGATGTTCAACATCATTAGTTATTAGAGACATGCAAATTAAAATGATAATGAGATGTCACTGCACATCTATTAGAATGGATAAAATATTTTTTTAAAGTTGATGATGTCAATTGCTGACAAAGATTTAGAACAGCTGGAATCTTCACACGTTGCTGATGGTAATGTATAATGGTACAGCTACTTGGGAAGGCAATTTGGCAGTTTCTTATAGAGTTAAACATAGATTTACATACAACCCAGCAGTCTATCTCTTAAGTATTAACCTAAGTAAATTGAAAGCCCAAGCTCACATAAAGTTCTTGGGTATTTATAGCAACTGTATTCATAATCACCAAAAATGGAAAATATTCCAAATGTCTTTTCATAGGCAAATAGATAAATAACTATTCCGCCCATCCAAGCCATGTAGTACATCCACAAAAGAGTTAACATAGAAGGCTGCTATCTTTAGAAGGACCTGCTTTACAAGGTTGGCCCCCTGCTGGTGTCTAGAAACCTGGCACTTGAACCATTTGCTACACTCTGCCCACACTGTGTCAACAGCGTGATTTATGTTGAACACCTGCTTTCCTTCTAGCAGTCTGGAACTTTGATATTTGCTGGGCAGAGAGTGTCTCTGTGACCATTACGCAATAAAAACCTTGGGTTCTCAGCCTTTAATGGGCATCCTTGGGCAGAGTTATTGCATTCATTACTACATTTTCACATTTTTCCCTGCTAGAGAAAGGAACATGCTTGGTGCAGCCCCTCACAAGAGGGAGAGAGCTTAAAGAAGTCTGTGTGGGTTTATCCAGATTCTACCTGTGTCTTTTACCCTTGCTGATGTTATCATGTATCCTTTCACTATAATAAACCTTATACATGAGTGTTCCTATATGCTGAATACCATGATTTGTGGTAAATCTCTGAATGTGGGAGTAGTGTTGGGGCCCCCTGAAATAGAATACTACTCAGCAATAGAAATAAATGAACTGTTGATACATGCAACAACATGGATAAATTTTTCATGCATTAGGCTAACTGAAAGAAGCTAGACTCAAAAGGCCATACATAGTATAATTCCTTTTATATAACATTTTAGAGAATACAAAACTACAGCTTCAAAGAACAGGT
>NW_027550134.1:0-1305 GCF_008692635.1 Crocuta crocuta
AAAAAAAAAAGCAAAAGCAAGAGTGTGGCGATTTGGAAACAAGTGAAGAAAATATATCAAGAAAATGGAGTGATCAACTGTGTCATAGATCAGTAACGGGAACATAGAGATGGAAGCCTCCCCCACAAAAAATTAACACCAGGAGAGTCAACATGCACAAAAAAAGAAATGCAATCCTAGCATGCTACATGGGTCAGCTCTACATAATATTTTCAGAGTCATAGTCATGTCCAAGTGGACCGCTGATCTAATGAAACCAAAGAGGATGGCCCACGACCAGGTGGGGGTGTGGTATCACAGCACCGACGTCATCCTCAGAAGGACGTCATCACATAGTACCCAGAGGTAAACAAAACCACTGTTACCAGGATGAGGACACTGGAGGGGTGACTTAGGGACAGCGTTTTCCACCATCATAAGCCTTTAGAAGCCTTTGCATTTTAAAATAAATGTATATATTTATACAACATTAATAAAAATTAACCTGAAGACATTAAGTGGGGAGCGTGTTTCCAAGGGGGCCTGACAAGTGACAGACCACTCTTCCACACCTGGGGGCTCAGGGTCTGAGTAAGATGTGGGTTTACATCTGATTTGCTTTATTTTTTAATGTTTATTTATTTATTTTGTGAGAGAAAGAGCATGAATGGGGGGAAGAGCAGAGAGAGAGAAAATCCCAAGCAGGCTCCATGCTGTCAGCTCCGAGCCCGACACAGCGCTCCATCCCGCGAACCATGAGGTCATGACCTGAGCCAAAATCAAAAGTCGGACGCTCAACCAACTGAACCCCCAGATGTCCCACGTTTGATTTGCTTTAGATGAGCCATTTCATAACAAAAGTTCATAATCCAAGTTAGGGTAAGAGTACCCCTCCTAGATTTCAGGTGATCTCAGGATGGCGGGAAGGGGGAATATGCCACCTGCAACATTCCACAAAATGATCAGGGAAAATTTATGTTTGCACTGATTTGGGAGTTATACGAGTGCTTCTCCTTGAATTTACATGACACTTTTCTTTCAAAGCACTCAAAGCATTTTACAGATTCTGTTTCATTAATTGTCACAACATCTTGAACAGGCTGCCATCCAGTCTCACGAATGGAAAAAGGAGAAGGAGAGACACAGAAAGTTTCAGTCACTAGACCTGAGAGATGACAGGAGACTCAAGTTTTCACACAGCAATGGGTTTTCAGGGACAGGAATAAAATTCAGTTCACCTGCATTTTTTTAATAGCCTGGACCATTATTTTCCTATGTCAAATACGAATGAAAATGAGTCAGCGGTTCTCTTAAGGACTTCAGAAA
>NW_027550135.1:0-1297 GCF_008692635.1 Crocuta crocuta
AATGAAATCTGGCCATGTGTAGCAACATGGATGGAACTCGATTGTGTTATGCTGAATGAAATATATTGTGTTTTTATAAATTCATTTTGACATACTATGTCTTTTGGTTGAATCATTATTCCATTTACGTATGAGCAATTTTTTTTCAGTCAGTATTGATAGAGTGAATTTAGTGCCATTTTACTGCTTGTTTCTCATTTTTTCAGGAGTTTCTTTCTAGTTCTTTCTCTCTGAGGAAGTCACCTTTCATAATTCTTACAGAGGTGCTTGAGTGGACAAGATCTCATTTGGTTGGTTGTTTGGCTAGGAAACTCTTTATCTCTCCTTCTATTGTGAATGATAGCCTTGTTGAATGGCTTACTATTGGCTACATATTTTTCCCATTCAGTGCTCTGAATATATCATAGAACCCTTTTCTGGCTTTCCAGATTTCTGTGGAGAGAACCACTGCTTATCTCATTTGTTTTCCTTTTTGAGTTAGGGACTTCTTTTGTTGCTTTTAAGAATTTTTTTCTTTATCTCTATATCTTGCAATATTAGATATCATGTTTTGGTTTTCCTCTGCTTTTGTTTATTTTGATGAAAGTTATTGTGCTTCCTGAATTTGGAAGTTTATTTCCTTCTCTATATTGGGGAAGTCTTCAACTATACGTGCTTCAAATAAACCATCTGCCACTTTTTCTGCTCTTCTTCTTCTGGGACTCCAGAAGAAGTGTTATTACCTTTCACGGAATATCTGAATTCCCTATGTCTACTTTCATAATTCAAGATTTTTAATTCTCTCTTTTGATCAGCTTCCTAATTTGCCATAAATTTATTGTCTGTGTCACTATGTCATTCCTCCTTTCCTTCCATTGTTATGCTCCATAAATCCAGTCAATTTTGAATCTTTGTTATTGCATTTTTCATTCGGCTTGATTGGTTTAAGCTATTTTATCTTTGGTGTAGTGGACTCCCTGGTGTATTTTATGCTCTCCTCAAGCATAAGTAGTATTCTTATAATCATTGCTTGAAGTTGTGAATCAGGCTTATTAGTTATATTTGTGTCAAATAGACAATTGGCCATGATATTTGTTTGTTCTCTTTTGGAGGATTGTTTTGTCTTGGCATTTTTCTATGTCTGGTTTCTTTTCTATATTAGACAAGTTTAACTAGATAAATTTTGTACCCCTGAGATTAATGGCTTTATGAAGAACAGGTCATATAATGTCCAGATCCTGGCACTTCAAGAAATGTCTGTGGTGTGTGCTGCAGGTAGTCTGCTGCTATGTTATGGTTTCTATGTCCTTCAGGCCAA
>NW_027550136.1:0-1307 GCF_008692635.1 Crocuta crocuta
TTTTCCCCCCACTTCAGTTTATCTAAATTTTATTTATCATTTCAACATAATTCCTTCCTTGGGCATTGTCTCTTGTATTCCAGTTTTATAATGATCTGCCCTTACTTTGGAGTCCAGGGACTGTGCTTTATTTTGCCTAGAGAGAAGCAAAAGCTACTTTGAACGGCTGTGTATTTTATTTTAATGTTTAGGTTTCAGTCCCCAAGTAGGGTATAAATCCCTGATAAAAATACCTAACATTAGTGAGAGCCGATTCTGTGCTAGATACTCATTAAGGAGTTTAAATGTATCACTTCATTAAATCCTTACAACATCTCTGGGAACTTGACACTCTTGTGTTTAGAGATTAAGAGAATGAGGCACACAGAGACTTAAAAACTTGCCCAAAGTGTCACAAGCAGAAAAACTGTGGAATTAAGATTAACAGCAGGTGATGTGTTCTCAGAATCCAAGTGCAAACAACTTCCTCCAAACTGGCCCTCGGTGCTCAATGTGTCACTCCCCACTGATAGAAAAGAGAGTTGTTTTTGGCAAAGGAAAATCTCAAAGGGCTCGGGGGAACCCACAATGTATTCTTAGGAACCCTCTCTTTGAGAAAAGACACATTAGAAAATAATATTTAGTCTAAATGCCACTGAGATTCTTTTAATTTTGTCCCTTTAGGTGTAAACTCTTGAGGTTTTATTTCTTTGGGGGACCTGGCTCTCAGCTAATGAAAACTCCCAAGAAAATGTCCCTCATTCTGTGCAGTATGTGTATTAACGTGCAGGCCAAAGAGTGTCTCTTTATTCCCAGGCTCTTCAAGATGGGAGGTTTGCCTTCACCAAGTATTTAGAAAGTCATACCGTTTGGGGCAAGTTATCACCTTGAAGGCAATTAGTGTTCCATTTTTCTAAGAAATGATGATTGAAGCCGTTAAAGGAGGTACACACGGGATCCCCTTAAAGAAGTGAGTACATCGCATTTTGCAAAATGTGAAGTTTCCAACCTTTGGTGGAGAAACATCAGGATGAGTTTGGATGTCAGGAAAATAACCTTCGTAGCACATGCTGTCTAAAGAGAGCAGACTTTGACATTTTGTTCACATTCTCAGGAGACTAAACAACTGGTTTGTGTGAGTTTTTAAACTGAATTTCTTTCTTATTTTTGTATAATACAGAGATTCTGAAATGTCCACGAGGATTTTCAAAATCACAGAATGTAGGTATGAAAGGGCATAGACCTCATCCTCCTTGTCTTATAGAAAACTCAAAATGACTTAGAAGTAAATGAAAGGACAATATAGGAAAAGAAAGAACAAAGGAAAG
>NW_027550137.1:0-1307 GCF_008692635.1 Crocuta crocuta
CAGGAAAAGAGCTTCGAACCGAGGCCCTGCTCCAGAGAGTCCATGGCTTTGTTAGCTCCTTGCAGAAGGTGCTTCAAGAAGGCTTCAGGGACAAGGATTTGTTACGGTTGTCTGGAAGCCGCACTTGAGTAGTGGGAATGGCCTTCTCATCGTCTTGTCGGGGGATCCTCGAATCCACTCTAATGTGGCCTCCTCCTTAGGTACCCGCTGATCATCGACCCCTCTGGCCAGGCCACAGAATTCATCATGAATGAGTACAAGGACCGCAAGATCACACGCACCAGTTTCCTGGACGATGCCTTCCGCAAGAACCTGGAGAGCGCGCTGCGGTTCGGGAACCCCCTCCTGGTGCAGGTGCGGGCATCAAACCCGGTGTGGACTGGCCTAGATCGTGTGGTCTAAGCAGTGGTAGCTTTTTACCCAGAAAAGATAAAGTTTTACGATTGTTCTATGAAAAGTGAATCCAAAAGACAGTGTTTAGTCTCTGTCATCACAGTCCACTAGAATTTTCTGCACTGTCAGAAACCTTCTGCTTTGGGCTGTGTGGCCAGTACGCCTGAGGAGCTGAATTATTTATTTAAATAAACAGCCACAGGTGGCTAGCGGCTGCCGTGCTGGACAGTGAGGTTGAAGCGGCTGGGTGGCTTCTGAGTGTTTGTCTGGAGTAGGTCAGTGTCAGTACACCGTCATTTGGGTAAAAATACGTGATGTAAAACCCCAACCGTGAAACTTCCTGTGCACGTCTAGGATGTGGAAAGCTACGATCCAGTTTTGAATCCAGTACTGAACCGCGAAGTTCGGCGAACTGGGGGGAGAGTGCTGATTACCCTCGGCGACCAGGACATAGACTTGTCGCCATCCTTTGTCATCTTCCTGTCCACCCGAGATCCAACCGTAAGAACTGGGGCACTTGGGATACGCACCTGTGGTGGCACTCTGTGTCACAGCTCAGGTGACAAAGCGGACTATTCTCTGAACCCTTTTGGCAGGTGGAGTTCCCCCCAGACCTGTGTTCCCGGGTCACTTTTGTCAACTTCACAGTCACCCGTAGCAGCTTACAGAGCCAGTGTCTGAATGAAGTGCTTAAAGCAGAAAGGCCTGATGTGGATGAAAAGCGTTCTGATCTTCTCAAGCTTCAAGGTATGTTTCTGGGTCTGTAGCTTTCGGAGTCTTGGAGCAGGTTGGGGGCTGAACTTCTTTCCCTTTTTTGTAAGTTTACTTATTTTTGAGATAGAGCGAGAATCCGAAGCCAGTGCTTGGGGCTTGACACAGGGCTCAAACCCACAAACCGTGGGATCATGACCTGA
>NW_027550138.1:0-1281 GCF_008692635.1 Crocuta crocuta
CATGGTTCATGAGTTTGAGCCCCATGTTGGGCTCTGTGTTGACAGTGCAAAACCTGCTTGGGATTCTCTCTCTCCCTCTCTGCCCCTCCTCCACTTGCATACACACATGCTCTCCCTCTCTCTCAAAACAAATAAACTTTTTTTTAAAAAAAAAAAAGCAGAAATCTTCTGATTTTACTATGCCTTGGGACAATAGGGCAGCTCCAAGCCTCCCCAACTCAGCCAGCCCACTGTTGCCCACATGGTAGGATAGTCTTCCTCTAGGTGGCCTCTGGTGCACAGGTGGCTGGATGGAGAGCACGAGTATCTAGCCTGAAAACTTGCTCTAATCATCTATTAATTCCTGGGTTTTTTTTCATCAATTCTTTCAGAATTTTACATAGGTGATCATGTCATTTGTAAACAATGACAGTTTTATATCTTCCTTCCCAATATATATACTTTTGTTTGCATTTTTTGCCTTATTGCATTAGCAAGGACTTCTAGTAATGTTGAAAAGGAGTGGTAGCAGGGAACATCCTTGCCTTGTACCTGATCTTGGTGGGAAACTTCAAAGTTTCTCACCATTAAGCGGGATGTCAGTTGTAGGTTTCTGTTGACTGTCTTATCAAGTTGAGAGTGTTTCCCTCTATTCCTAGTTTATAGAGAATTTTTATCATTAATAGGTATTGATTTTGTCAAATGCTTTTTCTGCATCTATTGGTATGATCATTTGATTTTTTGTTTTATTCTGCTATTGTGAAAGATTATATTAATGAATATCTGAATGTTGAACTCATCTTGCAACCTGCTATAACTCTCACTTTGTTTTGGTGTATAATTTTTTAATCTTTTTTGGACCAAATTTACTAATGTTTTGTTGATAATTTTTTTCTCGATGGTCATAAGAGATACTGGTCTATAGTTTTCTTTTAATGTTTTTGGCCTGAGTATTTGCATAATGTGGACCTCATAGAATGAGTTAGGGAATACTGTCTCTGTGCTTCTATTCTCTGAAAGTGAGTGTAGAGAACTGGTATAATTTCTTCCTTACATATTTAGTAGAATTTACCAGTGAACCTATCTGGGCATCATTATTTCCTGTGTAAGTTTTCACATGGTCTTTCAAGGAAGTGGTGCATCTCATCTATGTATTTGAATCTGTAGACATAGAGTTATTCATAGTATTCCTTCATTATCCTTTTAATGTCCATGAGGTTTGTGGCAATGTCTTCTTTTATTTCTAATATTAGTAACTAGTGTCCTTTTTTTTTTTTTTTTTTTTTTTTTTTTTTTTTTTTT
>NW_027550139.1:0-1308 GCF_008692635.1 Crocuta crocuta
ACCATGAGATCATGACCTGAGCCTAAGTCAGATGCTTAACCAACTTAGCCACCCACGCACCCCTCATTCAAGTTACTTACTGACTAACTTGTATATGCTAGATACTGTCCTTGGTGGATGGGATAAGTCACTAAACAGAATTGTAAAAAAAAAGAAAAAGTGCCCCTATGAAGAAATGTATATAGAACCTACCCACTTCTACATATTAATAGTTTAAAATTAAAATACAATTAATCTTAAGGTCTGTCTTACTTATTAGTTAAAATTCCCAAGAATGTAACCATTGCATATCAACCCAAAAACAAATGTCTAAGTTTCATAATCTCTTAGTAAAATACTTATATTGCTTAGTTCAGCTAACTGCTAAGAAAATAGCTTGTCTCAAAATTCTAAAATATAAGTGTAAAGGCTATGATTTTGAGAATACCAACCCTTAGCATCACTTATCAAATATATGCAAAAGAGATGGTCTATGAGACTTTGAGAAAGACGAGAGAGTTCAAGAATACAAACATGATCATTTAACACAGTATTTTATTTTTTTAATGTTTGTTTTTGAGAGAGAGAGAGTCAAGCCAGGGAGGGGCTGATCCTAAGCGGGTTCTGTACTAATAGCAGTAAGCCCTAGGTAGGGTTTGAATCAGGAACTGTGAGATCATGACTTTAGCCAAAGTTGAAAGCTCAATAGGCTGAGCTACCCAAGCATCGCATAATATAGCTATTATCAATCTTACCTTTACATAATTGTCTAAGATGCTTTTGAAAAGTACCAATGCCTGGCCCTAGCTGCAGAGTTGCTATTTTTCTTTGTTCCAGGGGTGTGCTCAGACATCTCCAGTTTAAAAGTCCTCCCAAGTGATTCTAACGTGAGACTATGATTAAAACCACTGATATAGAAAGTGTCATTCATTCATTTATTTCTTAGCAAACATTTAGGGTACACTACATGAGCATGTGTTAGGATATATTTGTGAAAAAAGAGATACGGAATATATCCCCATGAGTATATAGTTCTTTAGTATTTTAAGGAACTATAAAAAACAGACAGTCCTTTATTAGAGATTTAAGTGCCTACTGAAAGACTTGCCTTCCACATGCAGACTCTGGGTTAGGTTTCTGAGCAGCTTGGCTTGGAGGACAAGTTTGTTTTGAAGTAACATTGGAATTGCAACATATTGGGAAAGTTTTAATATCACAAATAGTTTTTGAACATAATTTAAAAGGATATACTTGGAACATCCTTTATCCCAGATACATTTCAGATTCTTCTTCTTTTTTTTTTTTTTAATAGTTTATTGTCAAATTAGT
>NW_027550140.1:0-1308 GCF_008692635.1 Crocuta crocuta
AAAAAAAAAATCCAAGGTTACCTGTGGGATGTGTAGGGGGGTTGTGTGCAGATTTGGTAAGGGGGGAAGGTGTGTCTCAGAGCCAAGAAATAATAAGGATCTTAGATTCTTCTGCTTTCCACGTATTATCTCATTTAAACCCCACAACAATCCTCTCGGGAGGCTACTACTGTAAGCCCCATTTTATAAAGGCAGATTCTGAGTCCTAAAGAGGCTCCAGGACTCGTCTGGTCATATAGAGGGTAAAAGAAGCTCTGAGAATTGAATCTCAGGCTTTCTTATTTTTTAAAAAAATGTTTACTTATTTTGAGAGAGAAAGTGCATGTGTGAGAGCCGGGGGGCGGGGGGCGGAGAGAGAGAATTCCAATGCAGGGCTCTATCCCATGATCCCGGGATCCTGACCTGAGCTGAAATCAAGAGTTGGGATGCTCAGCCGACTGAGCTACTCAGGTGCCCCGAACGCCTGGCTTTCTTCGCAATGTCTTTAAAGGGCTTCAGGTCGCCTGGGTGTCTTATATTGCAAATGGAAGAATGTTACTTGAAAATTAAATCACCCGTATGCACATGCGAAGGGAAAAACAGGTGGCTTCCTTCCAGCTTGTGCCCTCATCCCTGCCCATTCTCAGATGGCTCACGGCCCCGGCACACGTGGTCACATCCCCAACACAATGCATGTCCAGCGCCCAAACCGTTCACAAACGATATGGATTTCCCTGCAGGTTTGCAGAGGTGCGGGGAGCAGGGGCTAGTGCTCAGCACACAGACAGCCTTTTAAAAAATTCTCTGTAAAGTTTCAGGGGCTTCACTCATGCGGACTCCTCTTCTTCCCCCCACAAACTCTTTCACTCCCTCCAGTGACCTGGCCCCAGCCTCCAGCCTCACTGCCCTCTCTTACATAATTCAGTGAGCAAAACAAATGTCTAGCAAGGCCAAACCTCTTTACTGGAAGAATCCTGTGTACAGCTTTCCTACTTCACCTAAAAAAACACCCCAAGGACGTCACATCTGATCAAAGCCAAAGGCAGACTTAGCACAGACAGCTAAGACCGCGACTGGCCAGGTCATCCTGAGAAAATAATAATGCCTTAACGATACCCTTCTCTTGGTTGACAAGTTGGGGTGGATGATAGGGAAGAAGTTTCCATCGAGGAAAATACGCATATTTCCAAAAGAGACCAAGTGAGTGAATAGAATCGGCATGTGGGAAACCAGTGACCACGGTCAAGGCATTCCAGAGTGTGTCTTCTTAAAGACACCTTAAATCACGAATGTTTGGGGGATAAAAGAGGTCAAATTCCCCCCACTGAC
>NW_027550141.1:0-1308 GCF_008692635.1 Crocuta crocuta
GCCTGGCGCTCCCGTCCGCCTGTTTTGTCGGAGTCTTTGTCTGGACCGTCTTCCAGCACTTCCTTCCCGCAGACGTGCCCTCGACCTTGCAACATCCCGCCAAGCTCAGATTTCTGCGTTGCCTGTTCCTGTACGGGTGCACTTTGGTGAGTTTGCTCTCGGGCTCTGTGATGGCTTTGGGCTCCCTTCGTCTCCCCCATAACCTGCCCCCCCTTTCCTCTTCACTCCCCCCGAGACGTATTTTGCCACACTCTCCTTTGTGTCTGCAGCTCTGGGTCCCTGCCTCTTCCCTCCCCTTCCTCTCTCCCGCCCTCCCTCCTTCTCTTCCTTCCAACACATACTGAGCACCAGTCACCTGGCTGCTGTCTGAGGATTCTGAAAAGATTTCACACCCAGCGCCTGCTTCCGAAGGGTTTGCAGCCTGACAGGGAACCAAACCACCTTCAGCCACAGCCTCTTTCCACCTCTGTGCACTCAACTGCCTGTAGCTCGTCTCCCCTGAAGAGCGCGTAGGCACCTGGAAGCAGGCACTGCCTTACCCACCTCTGCAACGATGGCCACAGGCACAGACCTGCTGTCTGGCAGGTGCTTTCCATTTGCTGATTGAAACATCGGTGAATCTATGCAGCTGCCAGAGGGGCCACGCTGGCCGGGCCCTGAGCAGGGACTGTGGCTGCGGGTAGGACGCCACACGTTTAGAGCCTGCAGCAAGTTTGCAGACAAAGGTTTGGCACCTCACAGGAGGCAGGCAATATTCCTGGAACTCAGTGTTCCAGCCCCTGGGTGTGAGCAGCCCCACAATTCATACTCCTTCCCTGTGGGGACGGAGGGCAACCGTGGGAGGAGGAAGACCGAAGGCCTCGCTTAGCTGAAGGCAGAGTGAAAGGTAAGGAGCCCAGACGGCAGCCAGCCCGCCAGCGTGTGCATCCCAGCTCTGGCTGTGCAATCTTGGGCGATGCACGTGACCTCTCTGTGTCCAGTTTCTTGTCTGTGAAAGGGAAACAATAGTGTCCATCCCATCTGGTTGGCAAAAGAATTCGATGACACATGATAAGGGCTTCCTATGTTTGGTAAAGAAATAAAATATGTTTCTGTGTTTCTAGAATGTTCCACCGTAGATGTGGATGCCTCTCAGAGACATGAACACGTCTAGTTGATATTTACAGAAATGTTACTGATCCAAGGAGACAGGCTGAGGGTGCAACACTCTCACGTCTCTTACTTTGCCTGGCCGTGCACTTCGCCAGAGGTCTGCCTGTCCAAACCAGTGGCTGTTATTGCGTGGAATCATGGGCCACTTTGAGAACC
>NW_027550142.1:0-1306 GCF_008692635.1 Crocuta crocuta
ATGCTTAACTGACTGAGCCACCCAGGTGCCCCTGTGCCTCTTCTTAAAGGGCTGGCTTTAGTTCCCTCCTGAAGACCCCTCATCCTGGCCTCCTCGGAGCCGTGCTGGCTACCGCCAGCCCACCCTCTCTCTGCTTCCAGAGCCCACTTCCTGCTGGCAGGACCTTGGCCACTGGCCACCCAGCAATTCCTGGGAAGATGAGCGGCTGCGGGAGGAAGGCCCTGACCCTGCTGAGCAGTGTCTTTGCTGTGTGTGGCCTGGGTCTCCTGGGCATTGCGGTCAGCACCGACTACTGGCTGTACCTGGAGGAAGGCGTGGTCCTGCCCCAGAACCAGAGCACGGAGATCAAGATGTCCCTGCACTCCGGCCTCTGGCGCGTCTGCTTCCTCGCAGGTAAGGGCACCCCAGGCTGGGACGGCCTTGCCGGCTTGGAAAACCTGCCCAAGAGCCTCCCCCGTTGGGAAGAGACGCCCCTGTTGGAAGGGGATGGTCCTTGTGAACTCTGGGCAGTGCTCCCTGCGGTGAGCAGGGCCCATTCCACACTCGAGCCCTGAGTCACGGTGTCCACTGGAGCAGGCCCCGTCATCCCCCCCGGGACCTGTGTGTCCTCACCTGAAAGATGACGCCTTCCCCATAATGCACGTCTGGAACCGCTCAGGGAATTCTCAGTCTCAGGGCCTCCCCACAACACACCGAGGCAGGACTTACTTTTTTCACTTTACAAAGAAGCAAGTGAAGATGCAGGGAGGTAAAGTAAGTCCCCGGAGCCAACCTCACGTATGTGCACTAGTTTAGGGAATGGGAACTAGTTAGCGGTTTTCCTGTTCAAATCCCATGAAGTGGGAAGAAGAAAACACAGATGCGGGTCCTTCCAAATCTGCAAGACGGTGCAGGCTCTCATCCCGCCCATCTGGGCCTTGCTCCAGTCTGCTAGGACTTCTCTGGAACCCTGGAGTTGCTGTTCCCAGCACTTGGTCTTTATCTGTTTATCATGGCCAAGGGCCAGTGTGCATGGGAAGAGCATCTCCATGCTCTGCACAACTGGCCACAAGCCTGAGCTGTCCGGAATTGCCACAGTGTGATCACTGAGTATTTCTTGAAGGGCCCTGTCACCTCCGTGTACACTGGGCAGAGGGAACAAGTGGTCCCTTTGTAATAGGGCTTTGGAGAATGGGGGTGGTGATTGGTGCCCACCAGTAGTTAGCAGGGAGGACACCTCAAGGTCTGGCCTCCTGGTGACTTGTGTCTGCTTTCGGATGGCATCCAACATTGACCTCGCCTCCCACTGCCTTAGACTATTTGGCAT
>NW_027550143.1:0-1310 GCF_008692635.1 Crocuta crocuta
AAATATACTTTAGATTTTAATAGCTATGCCTCAAAAAAAAAAAAACCATGTCCAAGTAAATTTGGAAAGCTTTAGGTTAATAAAGTAGAACAGAGTCTTGTCATAGGATTCATCAGAACCTTTTGTATCTAGTATACATTGTGACTCTCCTGGAGAGGATTAGCTTTTGTGATGTTTACCAAAGTTATTTGACCATGGAGCCCTTTCTTTTCTGCAGTGAATTTTGATTCCCTATAACATATTCCACAGAATAGTTTGGGACAACTGATGTAGTGAAGAGTTCAGGCTGGAAGTCAGAACCTTGGGCTCTAGCTCTCAGCCCTGTTCTCTCCTGGATAAAGTTTGTCTGAATCATATAATCTCTCTGAACCTCAGCTTTCCTAAATTGTAAGAAGAGCATTATAGCCTCCACCTTGCAGGGTTGTTGGTTAGGATTAAATGAAATCATCTTATAAATCAGAATTGTATGAATTAGGAATTGTGTGAATGCAACACAGTATAATGCATTTCTAACTTAGCTCTTGATCTCTTTCCTAGTGGCCCAGATTGGGCCAGCTTGTCTTTTCATCCAAGTTTCAGAAGTTGGAAACATTTAAACCATCAAAGGACATTGACTTAAAGTCACTTCATCTCCGGAAGCCTCTGGAATCCACCTGGACTAAGACCAACAGCCAGTTCCTCTCTGGTTCCTCCAAATCAAGTAGCCCCTTCACACCCCTCCAGAAAGAGCTCTTCTTAATTATGAATTCTTACCGGGACCTTTTCTACCCAGAAAGGACTGCCCTGAAGAATGGGGAGGAGATCCGCCATGTGTACTGCTTGCATGTAATAAATCATGTCCTCAAAGCCAATGCCCAGGTGCTTGGTAACAATAGCAGACGTCGCAGCCAGAAACTTGGAGTGGGTGACGATGATGACTTCAGAGACCAAGGGCTAACAAGGCCCAAGGTGAGTGGCAGCAGGAGAACTTTGTTCACAAGAAGGAGGCTGTGAGGCACTGCCATATACGTGCCTGGCACTTAGCAGGTACTCGGGTATTTTAATGATGTGAATATTGGAATAATGAGTGAGCCCAGGAGTGAGCACATTAGATGGACCAGGTAGTGTCAGAGCCATATAGTAGACAGCTCAGTGGACTGTTTTTAACTGTGGATTTGTGGATTCAACTGGAAACTTGTGAGTCACAGGTACTTCTTGATAGTTTTCCTTAAAGATAACCCTGAACATGTGTAAATGACACTCCATTATAGATCTCTTTGTGATTGTCACAGCTGGATGGAACCTTAGTAAGCCTTTTATCCAATCCCTGG
>NW_027550144.1:0-1310 GCF_008692635.1 Crocuta crocuta
TGGGATGAATGCCAAGGAGGACCCATAGGAGGGTGTGGGGAAGATTGCACCAAGGCCCCAGAAGAGGTTTGGAGGGTCCTCTGCAGAGAAGGGGAGCCCCATAAGAGCAGGCTTCTCTTTCAGGTGGAAGAGGAGGTCTGTGGAAGGAGGTCTGCCCTCTCTGAATTCTATCCCTCTCAAACAGGGGAGATGAATGGAGACCAGGGAAAGAAGCCAGCCCTTAAACACCAACCGGAGCCCTGTCTGAGCAGGCTGACTTGCCCCGGGGGTCGGGTCCAGCTCCACCCCCTCTCACTCCGCCGCAAGCCTCCTCTTTTCTCTTTCTCTTTCACTGAGGCCTGGACAAAATCTGTGACCCACAGAATGAAATTTGCACAGGAATGTTTCTAAAAGGAAAAGAGTAAGTGAAAAGTCTTGGCAAATAGGAAGCTATTTGAGAACAGTTTTCTGAAGATCTTAACAGCCTGGCCAGCGATGCCTGGTCCAAGGGTGAGGTCCCATGGGACAGGAGGACTTATCCGGTCTTTGTGCGATCCCTCCGACCTATACAGGCCCTGCCTTGACTCTGCGGAGGCAGAGTCGGGTCACACGGTCCTTCTCTAGAGCGTCAGCTCTTGAGCCTCTTACCTGGACTGTCACCTTGTGGTAATCATTTTGCAGTATGTACCTGTATCAATTCATTACGCTGTATACCTTCAATTTACACAATGTTACATGTCAGTTATATCTCAGTAAAGCTGGGGGGCTCAGAGTGCAAATCTAACTGTATGTGTTCATCAGTATTCCATGAACACAGCTTCACCTCTGTGCCTTGGCTCCTGCTGGGTCCTCTGTCCAGGATATGCCCCTCCTTCTCCCTCTGGCAAAATCTTACTCGTGTTCCAAAGCCCTCCCCCCCCCACCCCCCGACTGGGGCATCCCCTCCTTTGTCAAAACTCCTGCGGCCCTTCTGCTGAGCAGACCAGTCTCCCTCAGAACTTCGGGGCACTTTGTTCATAACCTTTCCGGCCCTTGCTGTCGGAGTCACTGGAGCATTTGTTCTGTGCCCTGGGGGGCCCGGGCAGAGACTCGAGGCTACACGCTGCTCTTCAATCTTTGTGTGCTTGTCCCTAGCCCTGAAGCCACTGGATAAATCTTTGTCAGATGCCCACCTGAATGGCGTCCCTCCATTCTGACAACCTTCCCTCTTCCTCTTGAGGGACAGGAGGGAGCAGAGGAATGCGGCTTCTTTCTCCACAAATTCCTGGATTAGGGTTGATTCCAAGGGAGCTGGGGGTACCCCAGTCAGACACCTCTGGACGCGGGGCCTC
>NW_027550145.1:0-1309 GCF_008692635.1 Crocuta crocuta
GGCAAGTGGTTGGGGGAGGGGGGAGATGGTAGCCAGAGCCAGAGACGTGGTGTGATGATGGAGGCGCCACCTGACAAGGAAGAAGGGTGAGGCCTTGGGAAGGGAGGAGGTGGTCAGCCAGCCGTGGTCCATTTCTACGGAGACAGGAACAAAGGAAATGGGCTCAAAGCGCAGCGGAAGTGGTGCAGTTTAGGCAAAAGAGGGTCTGTCCGGGCATTTCCCACTGAATAATTAGGAGCCCCCTGAGATGCCAGGCTTGCTCAGCTCTGTTCCCTGTGATGTTTCCTGGCTTGATGAGCATACAGCACTCGCATCTGCGGACAGGTGGGTCCCCGATCTGTCAGCCTGGTGCCAGGGGCTCCACATGGCAGCTCCCACTCAGCACCCCCTGGGCCTCGCAGAGAGCCCTGCCCATCAGGGTGATGGGAAAACCTTTCTGGGCAGTGATGTGTCATTAGCTCTGGGGGAGGGGCGGGCAGCCTGGACACAAGGAACAGATGCTCATTTTCCTGGCCATGAGAGCCGTGTGCTATCTGTCACTGGGATCTGGCCACATCCACCCCCTGACCCCAGACCCGGACGCAGAGTGACACACCCTTCCCACACTAGGGGCCTCCACTGGGAGACACACAGTGCCATGCTGACCTGGGAACACACTCACACTCATAGGCCTAACCACGGTGCTGCCGGGATTGCTCAGGAGGCTTCTGGGTAAGACATGGCTTCTCACAACTAAGTGCCGTGGCACGGACTTTTCCTGGTGCCAGGAGCTGGCGTGGGTGCAGGGGACACTATGCCCTTAACCCCTCCCCCAAGCACCACACGCATACACACACACACACATACTCTGTGATATGGTGAATTTTGCCACCATATGGCAGGGCACGGGACACCTGAGATATTTAGTTAAACAATATTTGGGGGTGTTTCTGTGAAGGTATGTTTGGATGAGATTAACATTAATATCTTTGAGTGGGCTTTGAGTAAAGCAGATTGCCCTGTATAACTGGGTGGGCCGCATCCAATCAGTTGAAGGTCTGAAGAGAACAAAGACCAGCATCCTGTAAGCAAGGGACAATTCTCCAGCAGACCGCCTTTGGGTTTCATCTCCAACATCGGCCCTTCCTGGTTGTACAGCACACAGCTTTCAGGCCTGAATTACAGCACCAGCTCTGCCGTCCCACCCACAGCTTCTGGACTTGCTAACCTCCATCATTATGCGAACTATTCCTTATAATAAATCTTTTTATATATACACACACATCCTAGTAGTGCCTTTTCTCTGGAGAACTCTCTCTCTCTCTCTCTC
>NW_027550146.1:0-1310 GCF_008692635.1 Crocuta crocuta
AAAAAAAAAAGTGGAAGAAGGCTCAGCTCACTCTCTCTCCTCTGGCTGCATTCTCCTTTCTCTCTCTTTCTGAGCTCTTAACCTCCTGGCAAGGCTGGTTGGGCCCCATGAGCCCCAGTGAACCCCAGCTTCTCTTCTTTCACTGTCCAGAAGGTTCTGATTAAGGTGAGACCCATCACAAAAACAAGGCAGCCACCTAGCCTTCTTTGATTCTCGGTGCTCAGGCCTGCCTTTAACTTAAGAGAAAGGAGTTCTCCCTGTGATACAGTGCCGCAGAGGGGGGCTGCATGTGGCCTTGGGGCCAATGCTTCACAGCTTTGAGTCATCTACAAATGGAGACAGCAGCATCCATGTCATAGCGTGGATCACATGAGGCAAGCCTGTGAAGATCTCGGCACAAAGCACGACTGCATCACCTGAACTTTTCTGATAACAGACACAATGCTTTCTTTATCAGAAATCAAACAGCAGATGTGTACTCCTCTAATTGGCAATATCCCCTCGAAACCAGAGACTTTGCCTGTCTTAGCCAACTCTGTACTTTCAGCACCTAAAAAGTGCCTCGCACAAAGTCGGTGCTAAGTTATTACAAATGGATGCAGGAAACAAGTATTTGCTAAATGATCTGTTCATCTCTCTCCCTTGTCACTTAACAGCACCTTCTATGTACCCAGGGTTCGAAACATGTTGGATGAATCATCTTCATGTCTGAACATGTAGGTGCATTGGGTACTCTTCCTTCAATGAGTGGTCAGGTGCCCTGTGGTTGTACCAGACTTCTTGTGGGGTCTGAGCTATGAGGGAGGAATGTGGAGCTTCACTGCAGAAAAATCCGGGGTCGTGTCCTAGATTGGCCACTTACTAATTACAACAAACATTCGAGAGCACAGTTTGTGCCAAGCCATCGGCCAAACATTTTACACACGTTGCCTTATTTCACCTTGACATCTGTGTTAGGAGTTGTGCACTATAACCATCCTCATTTTACAGATAAGAAAGCAAAGGCTTGGAAAGGATAGCGCCTTATTCAAAGGTATGTACTTAGTGGCAGAGTCTAGATGCAAACCTAGATTTAATGCTGGCTTTGAAGTATTTGAACTATTTCAAGCTATGTGACATTAGCCACTAAACCATCACGCCTCTATTTCCTCATGTTTAAAATAGCTAAAATACTTGCCCTGCCCACCTGAACTGATTATTCTGTTCAAGGAGAAATGATATGGCAGAAGCTTTTAAAAAGTGAAAACTTCAGGGGCACCTGGACAGCTCAATCGGTTAAGCGTCTGACTTCGGCTCAAGTCATGATCTCA
>NW_027550147.1:0-1310 GCF_008692635.1 Crocuta crocuta
GACGTGCTGACTCTGCTCCTAGGTCCAGCCTCACCCCTGCTTCTGCTGTCTGCCAGTCCTCCGAGGAGCCCCAGCCCAGCAGTGGAGCGGCCCTGGGGGAGACCTAGCAGAAGCTGCCTCCTGATTCATAGATCTACACCCCTCCCCAGCTTGGGCTGGGAGTAGGCTGCGGTTGTTTAGAACAAGTCTGGCAACTCCTTCGGCAGAGGCTGGCAGGGAGATGAGCAATAAGGAGAGAAATGCCCCAGGGAGTCACAGGCTGAAAATATCAGTGGGACCCTGGCTGGAAATCCTGCCTCCTCCAGGAAGCCCTCAGCCATCAGGGTTTTATGGCCCACCCAGGTCCCTGCATCAAGTCGTCATGTCCACGACCCCCTCAGTCCCCATGCCATAGAGGCTCTTTATTTCCCCTCTCCCAATGCGTCTGACGGGCATCCTCAGGGCAGAGGAAGGGGCTGTGAGCAGAGAGAGCCTGGACTGGGGGCAGTGAGGGGAATACCTGTATAGCTACGGGGTCTGTTTTGTTCATTTATTCTCGTATTCACTGTGGGGCCCTGGGTAAGTCACTTACCCTCTCTGAGCCTCTCCAGGTCACATTAGTGCTTGTCGTGGTCGCATGGGAAGATGGAAGACTAGACGAGACAGGTCACAGCCGCTGGCACAAGATCAGTGCTCCCGAATGTTGGCTACTAATATTTCCTTGAGCACGTCTTGAGCACATACTACATTCTGGGAAGCAGTAGAACGAGCGAAAGCCCTGTCGCCAGACCCTGTCCCTCCACCATCCCTGAGTCCGTCTGATTAGACCAAGACCACCCACTGCGGAGGGCTGCGGAGAGTGTCCAGGCAGAGCGTGTGAGAACCCACCGGGGACCCTGAGATCATCCCCAGGCTGTGACTGGAGCCGGCCAGGCAGGAGCCACAGCCTGCCACAAACCCCAAACCCGAGTCCGGGCCCGAGCCTCGGACGTCAGTGCTGTCATGACCCCAGGAAGGGGACCGGCGGGCTGGCGAGGCCCGCTGCAGAGAGGAGGGGGAGCGTGGTGGCTGAGGGCGCCCACTGGCCCCACACCATTGGCTCATGCCTTCAGGTGGGTGAAATGTACCTTAATGAAGCTGTTTAAATAAAGCAAAACAAAATCAAACAAACCTACACCATGAAGCCTGAACAGCTCATAAGCAAATGAAAATACTCTCCACCCCAGCAGCACGTGTTGAAATGTAAGATAAAACCCTTGTAAGACACCTTTGCCGCCCCGTGTTATCAGTTTCCTGCGGCTGCTCTAACAAATGGCCACAAACACGGGGGG
>NW_027550148.1:0-1307 GCF_008692635.1 Crocuta crocuta
CCACATCCATAGCACATGGTTTAAAAACCGCTGATGTATGTAAAAATTGAGCCATCAGAAAATATGACTTCCCAGCAGGACCTGGTCCTTTATAAGTGGATATGAATCTATAACGTATTAACTGTCAATTTTGAAGTTACACAGTTAATTGAAAGTGTTAAAGTTAATATATTTTTAAAGATGAGAAGTCAGTTTTGCTACTACCTAAGTATATCATTTATATGATTGTCTTTATAACAAATCTAAATAATCAGTAAATTCCACCTTTATTTTACTGTTTTAGCAATTCCAGAGGTGGGAGGAAAGCATTTAAATGCATTTCATTCATGTACTTGGGATGCTGAATATGTTTTTTAGTAGATGTATTTTTGTTTGACATAATATGAGTGAAAAGTTAGTAATATTAAACCATATTTTAAGCAATAATAATTTGAATTCAATGTTTTTTTTTCAAGTATCAAAATACGGCTTACGTATATTGACACCTCATGTATATTCTGACAATCTATAAAACTATATATCATGTAAATTCACTCCTTTTCAAAAGAAATTAATAACAAACACCCGTAATAATTTTCAGCTGCTCTCCTAGAAAAGACTCGTAGAAGACCTAGGAAGAAAAGAAATTTTTTTTGTTAGTTTACTGAATGGTGATTTAGGGATATAGAAGAGAAAAAAGAATATTTGAATAATGTTAAAGCATAATTTATTGCTAAGGGTAATAGAGAGACCTTGCTGACACACAGCTGGCTCTTTTTGAGCAAAGCAATTAAGAAGCAAAGGTTACGTGGAAAATTGCCAGGCACACAGCTTATGAAAAGGATAGATTCTGCAATAAATCTGAAACAGGTTGGAACCATAAAAATGCAGGAAGAACTAACTGGCCACACATTATTCTTTAGCCAGGCTTATATGTTACTAATGATCATTGTGCCTAACAATTACTAAGTACATAGGGTGAAGTGTGTTATTTTTTATTCTCTAAAATAAAAGCATAAAGAGGCCTTTTAAAGAGGCAAAAGTACCTTATTTATTTCATTGTTAAGCTTAATATTGAAGGAATAATTTCCTTTATTTCAGGAGGAAATATACATATTTTCAAATATCATTTCTCATTAAGTGGGAGTCAGTGTCTTGACTGCCAAGATTGCTGTTATCTTTCAGAAGGTAGAATAATGAGAAAATATAATCTCATTTTCAGGTATTATACCTTGATCGTCCCTCTTTAAGAGGAGATACTTTCTTTTCTTTTTTTTTTTTTGTAAATATATTTATTTATTTCTAGGAGAGAGAGAGACAGCGTGAGC
>NW_027550149.1:0-1311 GCF_008692635.1 Crocuta crocuta
GGCAGTGGGGCTCTTTCTTAAACTGCACTTGACCTCTCACCGCGTGAGCAGAAGTGCAGAGCCCTTCCGCCAGGCCTTTTGAGGCGTCACCTCTAGACTTTGGCGCAACAAGGGGTGTCCAAAGCATTGCTGTCATCCCGTTTTCCTCATTGAGGCGGTCCAGGGAAGTGACATGCCCAAGGTCCCTTGGGTCCCCAGCAGTAGGGAGGGGATCGTAGGCCTGCGCTCCGAGTCGTTCCCTTGTCCCTCACTTGCCAGGGATGTTGGGGGGGAAGTCATTGCTCCTGTTTGTGCCTCAGTTTCTCCGTCTGTGACAGTGATGGCTCAGGACCCGGTCTCACCAGGACATGATGCTCCTCCCTGCATACATAGCGGGCAGTGTTCATAGGGCGTATTTTCTGGAGTTCGTTCCTTTCTGGGTGGAGGTGCAACATGGCACCTTTGTTTCTGAGACCTTCCATTGGCCAGTTTGGGGCCTTTTACTGTGGCTTCTGTCTGCTCCTGGTTGCTTTCTGACTTCAGTCCTTTAGCCCTGGTCTGCTCCTTGGGGGAATAGCTTGCACCTGGCTTGGTTCATATGTTTCTCTGCCAGTCTGGGACCCTGAGCTCTGGGCTAGAGTTGTAATCCTGTCCAAAATCCAGCCACGTGGCTTTAGCCAGGTCACTCCCCTGAGGAGCAAGGACCAGGCCACCTGGTCAGAAAGCTAGGTGACCAGTGCGACAGGAGTGGATGGTGAGGAATAAGGCTGGCTGGGAACATGGGCAGCATACGTGTGGCATGTTTCAGCATGTGATGTGTGGTGTGTGACGGTGGGGAGGGGGTTCACAGGGCCGAGGGGTTACGTGAGGTGAGGTCCCTGAGTTTTTAGAGCAGGAGACGAGACAATGCAAACTGTCTGTTAGCAAGAGCCATCTGGAACAGAAAAGGCTGTGATAAATTGACTTGATCCTGCAATGCCTTTACTGAGGAAAAAAGGATGATCTGATCTTATTTCTGGAGATGCTTAAAGAAGATGTTATCAAAATCATTCACCAGAGCATTAGAACAGTTACTGATCTTATTTCATTGCCTCACGAGAGTAACTGAGAGAATGTAAAACTACAATATGTTCTCTCTATATTGCCATGTATAATATATACATATGTATACATATATACTACATAATAGTCTCTAATCTTAAAATGATTTAGATCACCTGACCAAGTGATGAGATTATTTGAACATTTCAGAAACACTCTTTTGGCAAGTTTTTGGAGGTCTTTTTAATTTTTTTAAAAATAGTTTATTGTCAGGTTGGTTTCCATATAACA
>NW_027550150.1:0-1313 GCF_008692635.1 Crocuta crocuta
TATTTCCAATTGATTGCCAAACAGACATCTCAAAGAATAACACAACTCAAAATAAACTTCTTTGTTTTGTTTGGTCATTTTTGAGAGGCAGGGTAAAGTAACAGCCAAGAGCAGAGCTTGGTAAACTCTGGGCCCTCAGCCCAATATAGCCCTCTGTGTAGAACACTTGAGGTAAGAGTGTTTTCTACAAATACATATTTGCAATCAATATGATGATAGGGAACACTGGAATCAATTTCTCTGAACTACATCTTGGTTTGACCATATGATCTAAAACCAGTCATGCAGTCTCTTGATGTCTGAACTTCGTTACAGCATGCATCCTTAAGAAAAAATAAAGTCTATGACGGCATATGCCTAAATATTAATTGTAGTTTCTTGTGAAAATTTAGTGATGACTTTTTCTTTTTTTCTACATGATATTTTGGGGTGAAGGGCACTGTCAGAAGTGTCTGTGGTAGAGATATAATTATTTTATAACCTAAAGATGCTACTGAAATCATCAGGCAGTAAATGAGTTTACAGATTAAATGTCCTTGAAGAATGTGGATTAACATCTTGGGAAAGTGATTTAGGTAAACATATCTTTGGGATTTTAAAAAATATCAGTGTAAAAAAAATATATATCAGTGTAATGAAACATACCTGTATATTTTATTTATAGCAAAGATGATCCAAATCTTTTAGGAAGATCATGCATGAAAACATATGATTATAGGAGATCAATTAATAATTATTTTAAATTCATGGCAAAATAAAGAAAGTCCAGTGTTAAGGAAAGGGAATACGTATGTATGGGTATGTATGGTATATACACCATTATAATGCTAAACGGTTCTAGATCTGGACTTTGTAATTCAAATCTGGCTTCTGTCATTTAACAGCTCTTATCTTGGATAACAGTAATTTATCTAAGTTTCAGTTTACTTCCCCCCCCCAAATCAGGGAAAATACAGTATTTTCTTAATAGGGGTGTTTTGAACACTAAGTAAGATAATTCATGGAGAGATTTTAGCACAATACCTGGCATATTAATAGTATGAATGTTTAGTAAATTATATAAATTTATTGTATGTATACACATAGAATTTGTCTCTGCTTTCCAATATAAGTGCAAAATAGTAGCAGATGATAAAATTATATCATTTAGGAGCAACCAGTAATTTAGTAGAAAATTATAAAGAGGATTATCACATGGAGTCAAAACTATCAACTCAAGTCCTACTTTTACACTTCCTTGATTTATAACTTTGGAGACTCCATTAGATTGCTCTTATCTTAATTTATTTAAATCTATAAAATGCATGCATGCT
>NW_027550151.1:0-1310 GCF_008692635.1 Crocuta crocuta
TATCAATGAGTTATGTACTATTATCCTTATTTATAGATGAGGAAACTGAGACACACCCCTTAAAGTAGTATTTCCAAAGCTCTACAGCTACTGAGTGGTAAGGAATGAATTCTAATCAAGCAGTCTGACTCTTGATTCAACCCTCCTGAACCCATCGCAAAATACTATCTTCCCTAAGGCTCTGCCAAACACTTACTACCCCAATCTGAAGTTGTTAACATTGATACATTTTCCTTTTCTTTAATGAAAGAAGTAAAAGATTAGCAATAACATTGAAATTCCCAGCCTCATCTGTTTCTCCCTTCAGGCAATGTTCAGCATGAGCTTAATGTATAGTCTGTCTGCCTTTAAGTAAATGTATACATATATAAGCATTTTGTGCACACTGCTACTGTTTCCATATGTGAAGTATGTTGCCTCTTATTCTGAAAATTAGTTTTTTCATTTCATATAAAAATATATATGATTGGTATAGAGTGATTTATTCTTTATTATTCTTCAGTATCCCACTGAAAGAATAAATTGCATTTTTTCCTTTCTCCTTTAGAAACCTTTGAAAAGTACTTTCTCCTTTGAAAACCTTTTGAAAAAATTTTACTATTATAAGCAACATTATGCTAGGTATTAATGTATATGCTTCCTTGTGCAAAAGTTTGAGACATCCGTCTGAGCAGTGCCACCCAGAGTGTATGATGGGAAATCAGAGAACACGGGCCACCGTGTAAAGTAGCCCACTGCTTGGTTCATTAAGAAAGTTTTGCTTACAGAAATGTCAGCTAAAAAAATTTATGAGTTCACTGACGTGGCCAGAGTTGATCTGTATCAGGCATCTTAAGTAACACAGAAGCTCCTTGCCTCGTTGTGTGCATATCACAGGTTGCCAAGGAGCAGCCCGCCGTGGGTCACCCTGCGCAGCATGGCTCTAGAGCGTATATTAGGAAGTAGAACTGCAGTCTGGTAAGGTTTCACTTCCGCTGTTCACTGCCAATTTGCTCCTCACAGAGGTAATACCAATTGTACTGCCCATGACGGCTCATGATATGTCCACCTACCCCTTGTCATCGTTAGCATTTGATATTGTTGGTCACTTAAATTTCTGCCAATGTAGTAGATGAGGTCTGGTGTCTTGTTGTGTTAATTTGTCTTTTCTTTATTAATAACTTCTTTATATATTGTCATTATTAGCCTTTTTCTATATATTTATTACCATTTGGGTGTTTTTATTTATTTTTGACTGCCAGTTTCTCTTTTTTTAAGTAGTTAAGACCTTTTAGGGGTGCCTGGGTGGCTCAGTCGGTTGAGCATCTGAC
>NW_027550152.1:0-1307 GCF_008692635.1 Crocuta crocuta
AGCAGACTCCAGGCTCTGAGCTGTCAGCACAGAGCTCGACGTGGGATTCAAACTCACAAATAGCGAGATCATGACCTGAGCTGAAATCGAACACTTAACTAAATGAGGCACCTAGGCGCTCCAAAAATATTTGATTTAAAGACTGAACTAGGCAGAAAAGTATCCCAGAAAATGCTTTCAATTTGTACCAACTGTTATAAAATAAGAAATCAATTTATAATGTACTTCCATTAATAAATTGTTGCGTATTGGCTAGATGGCCACCAACTTTGCGGTTCTTGAAACATGATTTGGAGAAAAGGGTTCAAAAAAGCAACCCTGCACCCAGAGCTTCTGAGAGCTAAAAGCAGGTAAAGAATGTGGCAGATAACAAGGGAAGCTTGGTTCCCTCCTCCCCACACCCCATTAAAATTGAGAATATGGGAGGAAAATGCACTTTCTCTGTGAAGAGCACAGTGAAAACACTCCGAATACTGAGCTATATACATAAGCAAGTGGGGGTGCAGCATGGTTATCCGAAGCTAGGCACCTGGGCTCTCAGTAATTCCTACTAAGTTTTTGTTTTTGGATACATGTGATTCCATGTTATCAAAGTCCAATACCATCAGAACATATAAAACAGGTGTACAAGAATGAGCTCATTAGAGGGGCGCTTGGGTGGCTTGGTGGGTGAAGCGTCAGGTCATGAACTCATGGTTCGTGAGTTTGAGCCCTGCATCGGGCTCTCTGCTGTCAGCAGAGCCTGCTGGGGGGCCCTCGGTACCCCTCTCTCTGCCCCTCCCCCATGTGTACTCTCTCTCTCAAAAATAAACATTAAAAAAAATTGTTTTAAATAAAAAAATATTAAAGAGAACAAGCTCATTAGAAATGTGACATTTCAAACAGTTTTAGATACAAAGTTGCACTAAGCCAACTATTCTAATGGCTGCATTCAAACATAAAACATTTTGAGATGCTGAGAAGACAAAATAGAAATAGAAGTGATGGATACGCAAATATACTGGGATGGCTGGTATACATCAAAGTGCTAGGGAAAAAATAAAGTGCACCGAAATATCAACCCCACTCTCCAAATGTAAAGAAAAATCACTTCCAATTGAGTTTCTCCACTTCATTCATGTTATTTACAAGGAATGCGTATGTTTTTAAGTCACCAAGTGAACCAATGAAGGGGGATGTGCTATTACCTCATTTAAATACACCTCATTAAATACCTCATTTAAATACACCTAATAAAACCGAGGCATAAGATGTTATCAATTTCACAGTTTTTCAGCTGGGCAAAGAGTAAGCCAGTGACTAGACAG
>NW_027550153.1:0-1314 GCF_008692635.1 Crocuta crocuta
TAATTATTATATGACATGTTTAAGATAATATTTTAATGGGTTAAGTGCAACATAATACTAAAACAAATTTTATTATTTTTAACTTAAAAAAAATCTCTGTATGACTCTACCCTCTATCTCTGACTCTCCTCTCTCCATGTCTGCCTGACACCTTCTTACCCTCCACTACAAGTGGATGTGGCGCTTATTCACTTGCATTGCCCTCACCATCATGCTTTTCTTCACCTTTTCATACGGTTCAACAATAAAAGTAAACAATTGGTGACTCAAATGGCAGATGCTGTTCCGAAGCAAATAAAGAGTGCTAAATACTTATTGTGTTGATCTTGAGAATGCTCTTTTCTCCATACTAATTTAAAGACTTTTAAAGTCAGTTTGTCTTTTCTTGGCAGGGACAGAATCAAAGCTTTAGTGTCTTATGTCAGGGCTATATCAATCCTTCACCTCACTCAAATTATTCGGGCTTGTCCACTATTTTGACAAAATCATTCTGATTGGATCTGTTGAGTTGGAGTCATCATACAGAATAGAACCTTAGAAGATAAGCGAGAGGCTCAGAAATCTATCACATGATTATTAGGGGGGCATTAAAAGACTACGGTATAAGGCATGTTGATATATTGTCTTCAAGATGAACACCTTATTTACATATTCCCAGAAAAGACACACACCTAGTGGGTCCCTGAATTTCAGCAACAAACCTACACTTTATGTGGAATTACTACCCTGATTCATTTGCCAATTCAATGATCAGTTTGGAATAGGTCTAAGTTTCCGTGCTACGTACTCTGCCCTCGCTGTTTGACCCACCAGATCCAAGGGTGCCTGAAGTATCTATGGCAAATATACTTTGTATTTTGAAGCAAACCCATGTTCTCTTCTGCAGATGTCCACCTACCTTGTGAGTGACAGCTAAAGCTCACTGCTGGGCCTTGCAGAGACCGAATGCTTGTCCACAGCTTTCAAGGCACCATGACACTTAGAGAAGCCCATTATGAATTGGATGTTATCAGACACAGCAAGCCACGGATTTGGGGGTGTGCAGCCATACCCCATCATCAAATGCAAGTGCTTTGCGTGAGATGGAGCGGAGCAGAGGCAACAGCAGCCGAAACGACATTGACAGAGAATCCTCACTGAGTGTTTTCCACTCATCACGCAGAAGTATCCTGAAACGGTTGGTGTGAAGTTTTTCAGAGATTTAGGAGAACTGCAGCGGCTCCTCAGTGTGATTCTGAGAAACCGCCCCTTCTGCACAGTGAGGTAATGAGTATCTGCAGCCTCGTCTCTTCAGCTGCAGTCTCCCCTGACGCC
>NW_027550154.1:0-1313 GCF_008692635.1 Crocuta crocuta
GAAATATGTTGTCATAAATTGACCCATTTGATTCAAAAGAGGTGTCACAGACATACTTAACACTATTAATTTTCCATGAGGGTTGGCTGTGAAGTGCTTGGCAAACTGTCCGTGATGAGTATCTGACAGCCAGTCATGCTGGAAATTCGGGGCGGCAGATGGGTGTGGTTGGCAGCATATGGCTGAGTGTAGGTTCGGTGTTTATGCATTTTTACAAACTACGACTTTATATTTAAGCGTAAAGAAGGGAAAGAATTCAAAATGAAGTTGTGCATTTTGAGGAGTTGTGTTCGTGCTTTTAAATGAGAAGCAAGTATGGGGATGCAGACAGGATCGCTCTCCGGCACCACCATGCAGGGCACAGCTTGGAGTGCTCTTGCCCTAGAAGGACCTCTGATGCAGATGAGGGGCCTGCCCGATGGACTCAGTCCCTATATTTTCTGGATTCCTTTGACAGACAGATTCTAAACTATCTTTCCGGTAAGGAACACACTGCCCCATAGGATCTGGGCTTTTGGGGGAAAAGATTAGATTCCATTTGTTTTGCAGAAATACATCTAGGCCTTAGCTGCCTTGTAACTCCCAGAGGCATTATTAAATCTTGGTGTTTGGAGATCAGCCTATCCAACAAATGCCTTGTTTTATGGATGGGGAGAGTGGGGCCCAGGAAGGAAAGTGACTTAGCCAAGGTCATCAAGGGCAACCAGACAGAGCTGGGGCAAGGACCCTCTTCTCTTAGTTCATGGACTACCTCACTACGCACTGTGCTGTGTAACTTCATGTAGGCATGGCTGGGGTTGGGAGACACCTGCGGCCTCTTGGGAGGAGGGGTTTGGATCCAGAGCCACATGAACCCTTCATCCCATCTCTCCTGGGTCAAGCAGGTCAGAGTTGGAGGGACACTGGAGAATGTCTATCCCTGTGTGTGCTCCCCATGCTGGAAGGAGGAGGCAGTGAGCCAGCAGCAAGAAAATCCCAAGCCCAATGACATTGAAGGTGTTAATGGCATTTGGAGGTGGGGGCAACTCTGGGAAGTAATTAAGCTCAGATGAGATCACGAGGGTGGGATCCTCAGGATGAGAGCAATGCTTCTATAAAAAGAGGAGGAGACATGGGATCTTGCTCAATGCTTCCCACCATCTGAGGACACAACAGGAAGACGGCCATCTGCAAGCCAAGAGAAGTGCTCTCTCCAGATATCGATCTGCTAGAGCCTTCATTTTGGACTTCTAACTTCCAGAACTGTGAGCAATCCATGTTAGTTTTTTCCTTTTTTTTTTAATATTTTTTATTTATTTCTAGGAGAGAGAGAG
>NW_027550155.1:0-1314 GCF_008692635.1 Crocuta crocuta
CCCATTGTGTATTCTTGCCTACTTTGTCACAGGTTAAATGGCCAAATAATCGTGGGTTTATTTCTGGACTCTCTATCCTGTTCCATTAACCTACATGTCTAGGTTTCTGCCAGGACCATACTTCATTTTGATTACTATAGCTTTATATCTTGAAACCTGTAATTGCGATTCCTCCAGCTTTGTTCTTTCTCAACATCACTTTGGCTATTCAAGGTCTTTATGGTTCTATACAAATTTTAGGATATGTTCCAGTCTTGTGAAACATGCTGTTGGTATTTTGTTAGGGACTACATAGAATTTGTAGGTTGCTTTGGGTCATATGTACATTTAAACAATATTAGTTTTTCTAATCCAGGAGCATGGTGTATCTTTTCATTTGCTGCAAATGGCATATCCGATAAGAGGTTGATAACCAAAATATAGAAAGAACTCCTATAATTCAATGCCAAAAAGAGTCCAGTTAAACAGGCTGGGGATCTGAATAGACATTTTTCCAAAAGAGACATATAAATGGTCAACACGTGAAAAGATGCTCAACATCATGAATCAGGGAATCACAAAATCAAAACCACAATGAAGTATTACTTCACACCAGTTAGGTTATCAACAACAAAAACAACAAGTATTGGTGAAGATGAAGGGAAAAAAGGGAACCTCCATGCACTATTAATGGGTATGTAAACTGGTGCAACCACTGTGGGTTACAGAATGGAAGTTCCTCAAAAAAATGAAAAATAGAAATATCTTATGATCCAATAATTCTACTACTAGGTATTTATCCAAGAACAACAAAAGCACTATTTAAAAAGATAGGCACCTCTGATGTTACTGCATTATTTATAATAAACAAGATACAGAAGCAACCCAAGCGTCCATCAATACATGGAGTGGTATATGTATACACAATGGAATACTACTCAGACATAAAGAAAGAGATCTTGCCATTTTCAACAACACAGGTGGGCCTAGAGGGTATTATGCTAAGAAATAACTCAGAAAAACAAGTACCATACATTTTTATGCGCAATCTAAAAAACAGACTCAAATACAGAGAACAAACTGATGGTTGTCAGGGGAGGTGGGTGGGAGGATGGGTCGAAGAGATAAAGGGTACAAACCTCCAGCTATAAAATACAGAGATGCCAAGTACAGCATAGGGAATAGAGTCAGAAGCACTGAAATAAAAATGTATAGTAACTGATGGTGACTCCACTTACGGTGAGCACTATGTACGGAATTGCCAAGTCATTGTTGTACACCTGAAATCAGTAGCATTGTATGCCAATTAGATTTCAATAAAAAATAATCACACTA
>NW_027550156.1:0-1314 GCF_008692635.1 Crocuta crocuta
AGTACTGTATCTGGACGGATGGGCTGAATGCGCTGCTGGGGAAAGACATGATGAGTGAGCTGACCCGGAATGACTTGGACACCCTGCTCAGCATGGAAATCAAGCTCCGCCTCCTCGACCTGGAAAACATTCAGATCCCCGACGCACCTCCACCCATCCCCAAGGAGCCCAGCAACTATGACTTCGTCTATGACTGTAACTGAAGTGGCCGGGCCCAGAAGCACCCCCTCCAAAACTGGAAAATCTAGCTAATGGGAGAGAAGAATGAAAACACACCCACGCCTTGGAACCCTCTCGCGTCAAGAGAAGCCGTGGGTCAACACTTTCTTTGGCCTCGCCTCTAGCCCCAGCGGTCTTCTGCCCCCTACCTGGCATCTTGCTCACTGCCCTGATTCTGTTTCTAGACTCCATTGCTTTAGGTCACTTCCCACGCTACAGTCTACTGGTGGGAGCAGAGCAAAACCCACCGCCAGTAAGAGATCCAAAGGGCCCTTCCGTCCTAACCCCCAGCAGGCACGTCCTCCCTCCCCGGAATGTGCAAGCCGGCAGCTCCAGACTGCCCCAAAACCTGCCCACCAGACCGAAGGGAGTGCCCCAGTGCTTGCATCTGGAAGAAACAGCCTAGATGCTTGAGAAGACCAAACACCACCTCCTCATTCCCGTTCTCTCTAGAGTCCGCTCACACCACCAGTTCCGTGTGAATTGAAATAGGCTTCCAAATCCCTTCCCTCCTCCGTCCAGGCCTTTGCCTCTTGCTGTTGCTCTCTGGTTCCAAGAGCAGCAGCAGCAGCCTCGTCCTAGCTCTCGCCAGCACCGGGTCTCCCGGACACAGTCCCAGGTCTCATGCCCACTTCACGTCTGCACTGTGACTGTGACCTCCCTTCCTTCCTCGCCAGCTAGTCTTGGGTGTCCTCTCTCTGCCCCAGCCCACACCTGCCTTCTTCACGCCTCGCGCCCTTCCAGCCCCTTCGCTGAAAGCACAAATGGTGAAATCAGTCGTCATCCCCATCTCTAATATACTAAACCTAAATGCCTCTGTGGCAGGCGCCCCCTGTCTAAAGGTTTGGTGTCACCTTGTCCTGGGGGCTGTGCTGCAAACAGGCGCCACAGGATGGTCAAGCTGTCAGACATCCAAGTTTACATCATTGTAATTAGTACAAGTATTGACAATTTGCAAGGGCTTGGGGTTGTGTTTTTTGTTTCTGTTTTTGCTTTGTTTTTGTACAAAAGAGTCTAACATTTTTTTGCCAAACAGATATATATTTAATGAAGAGAAGAGATACATAAATGTGTGTACTTTCAAGGGTTTTTTTT
>NW_027550157.1:0-1314 GCF_008692635.1 Crocuta crocuta
AAAAAAATAAAATGTTCCCTTATGGGGGCACTTGGGTGACACAGTCAGTGAGCATCTGGCTCTGTATTTTGGCCCAGGTCATGATCTCAAGGTTTGTGGGATTAATCCAAGCATCAGTCTCGGGTCTGACATGGCAGAGCCTGCTTGGGATTCTCTCTTTCCCACTCTGCTCTTGCTCTCTATCTCCCTTTCTCTCAAAATAAATAAATAAACTTTAAAAACAAAATAAAACAAGGGGCTCCTGGGTGGCTCATTCAGTTAAGCATCCAACTCTTTGTTTCAGCTCAGGTCCTGATTTCATGGTTCGTAGGTTTGAGACCCATGTTGGCTCCTCACTGATAGGGTGATCCTGCTCGGGATTCTCTCCCTTACCCTCTTTCTGCCCCCCTCCCACTCACATGTGCACACTCTCTCTCAAAATAAATAAATAAGCTCAAAAAAAAATAGAAATAAAACAAAAAATGTCCTCTTGTGTATGTACCTTTTAACTGAATCTTCTTAAACTAGAATAAGTTATGGAAATGAGAAAAACACAATTTTCCACTTCTACCCACAATGTTATTTAGTATTTCTTTGGTGCAAATAAATCAGAGACTAATATTTAAAGGTATTCAGATGGCTTCCCTTCTCAATTATACTTAGTACCAATGAGTAAGAACAAATTTTCTAAAAAGGAAAAAAAAAGTAGGAAAGAAATGTTTATTGTCAATATGTTTGAGTTTTGCAAAATTATTTTAATTCTGCAAAGTTTTTGTCTTTATTCCTTGCCCTTAATAAATTCATAAAATATGGGGAAAGTGGCGCAACTTAGCAATATAAATATTGATTTAGTTATATTCGATCTTCTTTCCGCCTTTTTCTATTTTAAATTTTTTGTAATCTGGCTTGAGTCAGTTTTACCAGGAATTAATCATTGAAGTCCTTGTTTGGCTGTTAGATTTGTCTGTGAATAAGCATGTAGTATAGATGAAATACAAGCCAATCTCTCCAAGTGTTGTAGTACATAGCCAGCAATGTGGGGTTAGATTGGGAGGGGCTAGCGATAGAAAGATTTGAAGTAATAGGACACAGGAACTATCTAATCACCAAAGAAGTCATTCCATGTTGTTAAATAGAGATAGAACGTTCTGTTCTAAATTCTCAGAGAGGATTCAGAGGAAAGCAGAGTATGTAGATAAAAAATATGCACATACATAATGATTTAACCCTCACAACAACCCCAGGAGGGAGACTGTGATTATCTCATTTTTCTGGTAAGAAATGGAGGCACAAAAAAGTAATAGCTCAAAGTCAAATAGTAAGAGGCAGAGGTGG
>NW_027550158.1:0-1314 GCF_008692635.1 Crocuta crocuta
GCCAGAAGAACTGCTTCAGGAAGGATCGCTGTGTCAGATGCCGTGGCGAGGCAGAGGAGGAGGAGGACAGAAATGGGCTCTGTGGACGAGGTGGTGTGGAGGTCAGCGATGACGCGGGCGAGGGTGATTTCCGTGAAGAAGTGGCCACGGAGAGCATAAATCTCTTTAGAGAAGTTTGGCTGTGCAAAGAGGAGACAGTGGCCAGGAAGTGGAGGCAGAGAGGGGCTAAGGGTGGGGGAGGGGGGGGTGTTTAAAGACCAGGGCTGCTGGATGGGGTCTGCATGCTTTTGCTCTCAGTCTCCTCCCTCCTGGAACGTATTCCCCGGTGTCTCTGCTCAAGGTCTTCCTCAAGGCTTTGCCAACAGAGATGGCATTGTCTCGTGGGTGCTGGCCCATCTCTGCAGTGTTCTGATGGCTCTCGACTTCCTCTAGCCTGCCCTTGGGCCGCAGTCAACCCTGGCTGCCGGAGCTGTGATTACTCACCCCTGCCCCAACGCGCAGTAGGGGCCCGTATACCCATCACCGCTGACTAGCTCCTTTCTTCTCGTTTTGATTTTCTTCCCTCTCTAGGTAATGGGGACCATTAGGGACAAGTAAGAGGTTGGATGGACCTTACTTTACACTAAGGAGGTGGAGTGCTGGGAAACCTCAATTAGATTGATTTACAGAAAGCAAACCCTATTATAAATGTCTTAGTTTCAGAACATGAATCTGAATCACAGAGCAAGTAAATAATCCCTTCTGACCCCACCATTGAGCTTAGCGACAAGTTCACACGGGGTTTGCTTAAAGTCTGTGTACTTGCTGTTGCAGGGGTGGGGAGAGGGGAGAAGAGCTTGTAGCCCAGACCATTCAACATTTGCCCCACTCTAAGCACCAATGTGTTCATATAAATAACATCGGGGCTGTAGCTGCCATGTTTCTGCCTCAGGACCTTTGCACCTCCAGTTCTGGGATATGCCTCTGCCATGGCTCCTGCCCTCCAGCTATGTGCTTCTGGGCAGTGACTTTGCCAACCCTGCCCATGGCCAACTGGAGCAAAGGTAGCCAAGAAATAGGCTTTGCAGCAACCTCTACCTTGGCTTGGCAAGAAGAGGTGAGCTAGGCCAGTCATAGTTCCTTTCTCAGGAACTTAAATTAGTGGAGCTGAGACCTCACGAAAAGTTCAAGGTCTAGAGCTCAGAAGCCAAGAGTAGGCAGAAGCCATCAATCCGGCATTTAAAAAAATGTTTTTTAGTATTTATTTATTTTTGAGACAGAGCAGGAGCAGGGGATGGGTAGAGAGAGAGGGAGACACAGAATCTGAAGCAGGCT
>NW_027550159.1:0-1315 GCF_008692635.1 Crocuta crocuta
AGCTGAAGTCAGACGCTCAACCAGCTGAGCCACCCAGGCGCCCCTGCGCCAGAAAGCATTTTTCAACCTCTGTGAGAGGGAGAAATAATTGCTTTCTGGAATACCCTGCCATTCCTGAAGCAGGGTGCGTTCTAAGAAGAGTATTCTTGGTTTTCAAAACTGTTTTAGGTTGCTTTCCAGAACTGTTTCATGGGGTATGAAGCTATCAGTGGGGTCTCAGAGATGTAACTTGATGTCATTGTGTATAGGACTAGGGGTAGAAGGTTGAAATCAGGCAATTAAGGAGGATTCTGAGCGAGATGTTAGGCAAATGGAAGACTCTCTTGGAAAAAGAGATTGGGGGCTACTCCCTCCCATCCCTGAATAACTTTCAAGGACAGAGGTGTTGGAAGATGTAGCATTTTACCATCATGAGGCTCGTGGCAGAAGTTCTTTTCTCTGTCTCCCCACAAACAACTGCCCCAAATGGCTTTAGTATTCTGCTTATTTATTTTTCTGTAGCACGAGGTAATCATGTTATTCAGCGGGGGTTTTTTCACCAATGATTTCATCCGGGACACCATGTGAAGTCTATGTGGCACATAGTAGGAAACCCTTCAAGTGAAGAACAAAGATTTTTAACTCAAATTGTATGTGTGTATGTATTTTATATTATATAGTTACATAATGCACATATTTATATAAACGTCCGATTACAACTAAAGGCATCGCATAGGCCATCAGGTCTTCCTTATTCACTTTCAGAAGCTTTTGCCCTGAGAAAGGATCAAGGCTTTTGAACTTAAAACTGCAATCCCCAAATCTGCTTCTTACTGAGGTCAGAGATGGTCAGTTTTGTGGCAACTCTGACATACCTTCTTTGTAAGGATTTGATGATGTCATAGATGTACAGAGAACCTAGTACAGAGGAGTGGCTAACAGAGAATACACACCCTGTAAGTGTGGGTTAGTATTCCTGTTGTTATCAAAGAACTCAGTAAACGGAGCTGCTGTAACTTTACACAGCTCTGGGTTGGTCAGCCACTCACGAATCACAAACAGGCAGCACAGATCGAAATTATCTGCACAAGTGAAGAGCCAAGAATATTAACTTGCTGGATATGGAAGATTACTACCAGCATAGAAACAGGAGCAGGTAGCTTCCAGAGTGAAGGCATCATCGTTACACGTGATCCTGCAGGGGAGCTGGGCACCTCACGACGTTTGAAGGGATGGGAGCCTAGAGTCGCCCCTTCAGTCACTGCCCTTTATGTAGGGTCTGCCCTTAAAATGGAGGAGCAATCCAGAACCAGATGAATTGGAAAGACGGGCCCTC
>NW_027550160.1:0-1315 GCF_008692635.1 Crocuta crocuta
TGATCACTCTCTGTTGTCCTCAAGACTCATTCTTCGACTCCGTGATGCAAAGACGGGTTTCTGTCACACCCTCTGCAGCAATTCTGCCACAGCAATGGAAGAAGTCAATAGCCAAACCTCTTCCCCAATATTCAGAATCAAATCCTCAGTTCCTTCCATTTTCTGTTTTATTTCTTTCTGCATAAAGACCCACTTTTTATAGTGTACTCTGTTCCCTGCCTTTAAATCTACTGTAGTCCAATGCAGCAGCAAGGAAATGACTGTCAGCTAAATTGCACTTTCCATTAAAAAGAATTAAGTAGCTTTTAAAAGAAAGCAAGATGACATATTTCAGCCCAGCCACTGCAGTTACCACAGTTTGTTTTAAAAACTCACTGTAGAATTTTAAGACTGTATGTGTGGCTTGTTCATGGGTCGTTAGGGCACTTCAGCGAGGTGATTTTGTAAAAATCTACACAAGTTAATGAATCCGAGTTTCATTAAATCGTTAATTGCATTCAGTGAGAAACTATGTGGTGTTACTTTCTACAATTACTGGAAATCACAGCAGAGGAAACTCTGGGAAAATGGAAGGGTGAGCGCATACAAGGTATCGACACTTGTTCCTTTTGGTTTCACCTCTGATTAACCTTCAGCACTCCCCTCACAGGATTCTGAGGCAGCTTTGGGAATATCGCTTGCTGGGAAATTTCGCCGCAGTGAATTCCAAAGTACAGAAACATCAGGCAAGGCCATTCCCATTTGGATCCGACACACTTCAGCTGGCTCAAACTTGGGCATAGCCTTGAATTCTCAATTGTGACTTATGCCTGTCATTTTGAGTACTAAGAAAACCATATATACAGAAGTCCGAAGAACAGGGTTCAGTCCCAGCTTTTTCATAGGCTGGAGGAGTAAAAGTCAGTTTTTCTTTCTCAGCTGCGATGCCCTCCTTTGTAAATGGAGCATGGATCCATATTCTGCCTGCCTGCCTGTGTCTGTGAGGGTCAGAGAAAATCACATCCCTTTAGGGCAAGCCAGATCACCAACGGCCCTGAGCATCCCTGCGAGTCCTTGCTGACTATGCCGAACTTGAAGGCTCATCAGTCTTCTGATACTAAGCTGTTTCTGTGGCTAGTCATACGGGCAACTAAGTAGGTCAGGGGGACCACAGCGTGACTACCCCAAATTTATGTCTTCAGCTCTTCTCTTCTACATTTCTAGACCTCACGTCCCTCTGCCCATGCACAGTTTCCACTGACTCCGCCTGCCTGTTCTCGAGCTCATGATCTCACGGAGTCGAAGAATGAGTCTTGAGGACAACAGAGAGTGATCA
>NW_027550161.1:0-1316 GCF_008692635.1 Crocuta crocuta
TTATTAAACTGCAGTAATTGTGATACTGTGATTTGTAAGAAATGTATCTTGATCTTATATATATTTGGTCTTGGTCCATGGTTCCTGGCTCAGGCTCCTATAAAACCTTTGGAATTTCCTAAGTGACCTTACAGATGTCTTTTGCTCTGTTAATGGGGTGACTTTCAGAAAGCACCTAAGGAGGAGGGCTGGTTTAGAGGGCTGAGAATTTCAGGTCCATCCCCCCGACCCCCAGGGAGGGTGAGGGGCTAGAGGCTGGGTTAAGCAACGATAGCCAATGATTTGGAGCACCGGGCTGGCTTAGTTGGTAGAGTGTGCGACTCTTGATCTTCAGGTCGTGAGTTTGAACACCACATTGGGAGTTAAAAAAAAAAATCAACGGCCAATGACTTAATCAATCATGCCTACGTAATGAAGCTTCCATAAAAACCACAAGGAAGAGGCTTTGAAGCTTCCAGGTTGGTGGGCGTGTGGATGTGAGGAGAGCAGTGCAGCCGGGGAGGGCGTGGGCCCTCCCTGACCCTGTCCCCACGCCTCGCCCTCTGGGTCTCTTCATCTGGCTGTTCTGAGTTACATCCTCTTATAATAAGCTAGTGATCTAGTGAGTGGGATGTTTTTCTGAGATCCGCGAGCCGCCCCAGCGAGTTAACCAAGTCCAAGGAGGGGGTCCTCGCAACCTCCAACCCACCGCGGGCTGGTCAGGAGCACGGGCAACGAGAGGACGCCCGGCTCGCGTGCTTGCTGGGTGTGTGAGGAGCCAATCCCTCCCCCACACGTACGACGGAACTGGATTCAAAATCCAAGCGGCAATCAACACACTGCAGTACCGGCAAAACAAGACACAAATCGCTCGAGGGGACGGAACAGACCCACGTAGATACGGTTAACGGATCCAAGACAAGCAACAGGCAACACAGGGAGCACAGAGCATCTCTTCAGCAAGTGAGGCTGAAAGAGCCGAGGACCCGCGTACAAACACTGGATCTGGATGCAGACTTTACACCCTTCACAGCAACGAACTCACAACAGGTCCCAGGCCTAAAGGCAGAACATAAAACCATAAACCTCCTAGAAAACAACACAGCAGAAAATCTAGGTGACCTCGATGCAGTGATGACTTTCTACACACAGCATCGAAGGCACAATCCACGAGAGAAATCACTAAGCTGGACTGCGTTAAATGGAAAACTTCTGCTTGGCTAAGACCAATGTCCACAGAATGAACAGACAAGCCACAGCCTGGGAGAAAACGCTGATTCAGGATTGTTACCTAAAATATATGACAAACTCTTAAAACTCAACAAGAACACAAACTA
>NW_027550162.1:0-1315 GCF_008692635.1 Crocuta crocuta
CTCTCTCTCTCTCTCTCAGAAATAAATAAAACATTTAAAAAAATACAGGCAGACACCTTCCTTTCCCAGGCGTCCTCACACCTGCTATTTGAGCTTCACAACAGTCATGTGACCTGTTTTGATGGCTGCCGGTTGACCAACCTGGAAATTGCAGCGTGGAAAGGCTGAGGTGACCAGGAGCTGGTGAGAGGGAGAACTTCGGCCTGGCAGCCCAGGGCTCCTCCTCCCACATCACCGATGTCCCTGGTGTCAGATGGGGAGTTGGTTTCGAGGGCTGTCCAGCCCCTGCCGCTGGGAGTCAGCGCCCCTCAAAAGGAAGGGTTGTGTGCCAGGAGGCCTCACTGACTCAGTAGGCACGTCTTCACAGTTGGTTAAATGCACTTATGCTGACGCTGCTGCTAGATGTTTCTCCTCTTCTGACCTTCACGTCTCCCTTAGTTTCCACCGAATAGGTGACTCGGCTGCTATCTCCTTACCCCACCAGCTTGCTTTGTGGCTGGAGGCTCTTCTGCCTGCCTTTGTGAACAGCATCAAGGGCTTTCCTCATCCTTGCTCTGCTCCTTCTCTCTGGCATTTTCCTGACGCCGCAGGAAAGGGGTCTTCCTCGGGAGTTGTTCTGGGCTGTGAACGGTTAGGCCAGTTCCCCCGCACCCACTGCTGATGCGCTCGCTGCCTCTACTAGCCTCTCCCCTCGGAGCATGAAGTCCCTTCCTTGCCTCCCCTCTGATCCTGCGCAAGCTCACAGTAGCTAACACCTTCTGGTGACATCCTCTGCACCCCTTGGCAAGGTCTGACATTACTTTGCTGTTGGACACTTGCAGACCAAGTGCCCTGATGTCCTTTCTGGTTCGGTGATAAGCGGTGAGTGTGGTATTAAGGTTTAGACTCTGCTTTCCCCCGACATCATGGCTACCTGGTTGTCACAGGCTCCCAGTCCTAAGTCTGTAGAATCTGAAATGGACTTTATTGGCTCATGTTGCTTCCATTCCAAGTGGCAGCTCTATGAGAATGGTCTCCTTAGCTCTGTCGCTGTCACCTTAGCCCATCCCAGGGCTTTGGCTTGTCAGAGGAGGGAGGGTTATTTGAGGTACAAATAATTGGGGTTTTTTGCTCTGTTTTTCTCACTAGTTAATGCTGTTGACCCACGGTGCCAACCTTTTCTGCCTGCCTGTTTCTTGGCAAATTAAAAAAAAATTAATGTTTATTTTTGAGAGAGAGAGGCAGAGCATGACTGGAGGAGAGGCAGAGAGAGGAGGAATCACAGAATTATAAGCAGGCTGCAGGCTCTGAGCTATCAGCACAGAGCCTGATGCGG
>NW_027550163.1:0-1318 GCF_008692635.1 Crocuta crocuta
GATTGGAATCCTTTCACTTCATCTAGTTATGGACTCAAGTGCTGTTTTTGTACATACACTATTAGAGATGGTGGCCATTAGAGACTAGAGAATATGTAACAAATTTATTTGTGAGCTTTACCTTTTGAAATAGGGGGTTTTACGGTGTCAGTCTAAGATAGTGTTAGTTAAAGCCTAATGTGAAATGCTAGACATTTGGACTTGAGACATTTCTGGGGTAGAAACATATTGTTTGATGGTCACTGGTGGTTGTAGTTATATAGCCTTTATAATAGCAGTAACTTTGTCAAGCATCCTCATTCTTGTATTTGAAGTTTTTTGTTTGTTTTTCTCCTTTAACATTAGCTTAGGAGCAGGAGCGTGCACTGATTTAGAGACTGAAGGAAAGATGAAGGAGGAGCTTTTCACTTGTTGTTGCTTCAGCCATTCAGCCCTTTGTTGTTTTGTTTATAATAAGACAGCACAGCTAAGTATTCGGTAGCTGTATGTTTAACTTTTTCTTTCCCCCAGGGTCATCCATTGATTCTCACTTGACATTGGGGAGGATGCAGGCTCAGAGGATGTTAACGGAAGAGTGATGATCCAACCCTCCAGTTAGCCCTTGAAACCATAGGGAAATTGTGGCCTTTGTGTTTCATAGGATCTGGAGAGTTGCATTTAGCAGAAAATTTATTAAATACTTGAACTAAAGGTTTATTTCTCTCCAACATAAAAAAAGATGGGGATGGGAGATCTATGGTGGGTTTGGGGACTCTATTTAGTTTGACCTCCCTAACAAGATGCCTACAGTTAAGGGTTGCTGCTTTAGGTCTAGCCGCCTTCCATATTCCTAGCAGAGGAAGTTGGAGAGGGCAAAAAGATAAATGCTCCTGTTTCTTCCCTATACAGAGCTTTTTTGAAAGGCATGCCTGATAACTTCATGTTAATATCTCACAGGGAATTGGTGATTGATTGATTGGCTAATGTTTATATGAAGCGAGTGAAAGTTGTCCTTGGTTTTTCCAACCAACTCTAGAAAAATAGCTTTTCTTGGAAGGTTTTTGAAAAGGGAGAGGCTTTTGGAAAGTTGGCAGTTTTAGAAAAAATGTTATATTAATACTAAAAGTAATGATGATTATGGAAAACAATAATCACAAACCTTAAACTCTTATTATATACTGGTTGCTACTTTGAGTGCTTTATTTATTTATAGGCATAGTTCATTAATACTCAGATTAACCCCATTGTTTTCCTCATTTTGAGGGGGGGATGAAAAAATTGAGCCCTTCAGAAGTTAAATAATTTGCTTAAGTTGACATGGGTGGCTCAGTTGGTAAAG
>NW_027550164.1:0-1319 GCF_008692635.1 Crocuta crocuta
TTTTGATCTACTCTACATTTGCAGATGACACTAAAAATGAATGCACAGTCTTAGAAGTATTAAGTTTTGCAACACTGAAAATGTTCCAACTAAAGCAGCGTGATCATGGGCTATAAAAAGGGGATTCTTGTAATGGTCAGTAGTGATTGAGGGCAATTCTGAAGCCCTCCAAATCTAAATTATATAGTTTTATAGGTTATATGGACCTACGGTTAGCACGTAGTGACTTCTTACTGAAAAAAGAGACAAACTATGAGAGAAGCAAATCAAACACAGGTGACAGAATTCCTCCTTCTGGGACTCTCTGATGACCCACACACCCAGAAGTTGCTATTCATTTTATTCCTGGGTGTCTACCTTGTCACTGTGCTTGCAAATCTACTTCTCATGTGCCTTGTTCAGATTGACTCCCGGCTTCACACACCCATGTATTTTTTCCTCTGCAACTTATCTCTGGCTGACCTCTGTTTTTCTACCAACATCGTTCCGCAGGCCCTAGTCCACCTGCATTCCCAGAAGAAGGTCATTTCATTCACACGTTGTGCAGCTCAGCTTCTACTCTTCCTCATTTTTGGGTGTACCCAGTGTGCCTTTCTGGCAGTGATGGCCTATGATCGGTATGTGGCCATCTGCAACCCTTTGCATTACCCTAGCATCATGACTTGGAGGGTGTGTGTCCAGCTGGCCGCAGGATCATGGACCAGCGGCATTCTGGTGTCTGTGGTGGATACTACTTTTACACTAAGTCTACCCTACCGAGGCAGCAATAGTATTGCTCATTTCTTTTGTGAGGCCCCTGCGCTGTTGATCCTGGCATCCACAGACACTCGCACTTCTGAGATGGTCATTTTCCTCATGGGTGTTGTGATTCTCCTCATACCTGTTTCCCTAATTCTAGTATCCTATAGTCACATCATTGTAACTGTGGTCAGGATGAAGTCAGGTGTGGGGAGGCTTAAGGCATTCTCTACCTGTGGCTCCCATCTCATGGTGGTCATCCTTTTTTATGGGTCAGCGATTGTCACTTACATGACTCCAAAGTCTTGCAAAGAACAGGGAAAACTGGTGTCTGTGTTCTATGCAATGATAACACCCATGCTTAATCCCCTCATCTATAGCCTGAGAAACAAGGATGTGAAGGGAGCTCTGAGGAAAGTAGCCACAAGGAATTTCTCATGCAGGCTTGAAATCTTCCACTGCCAGTGAGACCCTCTTGGCTCCTTACTTATAAGACTTGCTGAGTAGCTCCCTTAGCAAGATTGGAATATTGTAAGGTCCTTGGGCCTTGTTGTGGACCCACCCTCCATCCTTCATCTAGC
>NW_027550165.1:0-1319 GCF_008692635.1 Crocuta crocuta
AAATGCCACATTGTGTCGTATATACTATTTATATGAAATGTCCAGAATAGGCACACCCATAGAGATACAAAGTAGATAAGGAACTGCCTAAGGCTGATGGAAGAGGAGACAGCATTGGGTTGGGAGGAAAGGGAACTTACTACTGATAGGTATAAGATTTCTTTATGGTATGATGATAGTGTACTAAAATTAGATTATGGTGATAGTTGCACATTACTGTTAAATACACTGAAAACATTAAAATGTACACATTAAATGAGTGAACTATATGGTATGTAATTATAAAGCTGCTAAGTAAAATTAAATTGAGTAACATTCTAGAAAATAACAGACCAGTACTTACCAAAAGAGTTAAAGTCTTGAAAAACAAGGACACACTGAAGAATTGTCACAGATTGGAGGAGACTAAGGGGAAGTGAAAACAAATGCAATGAAATGGAAGATATTCGTAGAATCCTAGAACAGAAAAAAATGATATTGAAAGGGAAAACTGTTGAAATTCTAGTAAACTCTGTAGCTTACTTAATAATATTGTACTGCTTCCTGGCTTTCATAACTGTACTGTGATCATGTAAATTTTTAACATTAGGGGAAGAATATTAGGAAACTCTATACTATTTTGTAATTTTTCTGTAAATCTAAAATTATTTCAAAGTGAATTTAAAAAATTTTAGTTTTATTTCTTTATTTTGAAAGAGACAGAGACAGCACAAGTCAGGGAGAGGCAGAGAGAGAGGAAGAGAATCCAAAGCAGGCTCCATACCACCAACACAGAGTCCCACATGGGGCTCAAATTCATGAAACTGTGAGATCATGACCCTAGTTGAAACCAAGAGTTGGCCACTTAACCAAATGAGCTACCCAGGCGCCCCTAAAATGACTCAGCCTGTCTTCTCTCTATATATACTTTTTTTAAACTTTTTAAAACTTTTTTTTTACTTTTAAAAAATTTTTAAGTAGGTTGCATGCCCAACATAGGGCTTGAATTCAAAACCCTGAGATCAAGAGTCCCAGGCTTTACCCACTGAGCCAGCCTGGTGTCCCTGTGAATATTTTCTTTTTTAAGAGAGAAATTTGGGAGACATTTCAACAAATTGCAATATACAAATTTTCATTTGGCTCTATGAAACAATAAACTATTAAAAGAAAAGGCATTTATAAGATAATTGGGGAAATTTGAGCACTGAGTAGATATTTAATATCAAAAAATTATAGTTATTTTTCAGGAGGATAATGACATTATGGCTATTTTTGTTAAATAGTCCTTTTTTTAGGGATAAGTGTTAGAATATTTACAGATGAAATGATAAGATGTCTAG
>NW_027550166.1:0-1317 GCF_008692635.1 Crocuta crocuta
AAGAAAAGAAAAGAAAAGAAAAGAAAAGAAAAGAAAAGAAAAGTTCTGGGAATGCCTGGGTGGCTTAATTAGTTAAGTGTAAGTTGGGCTCTGGTCATGATCTCATGGTTCATGAGTTCAAGCCCACATTGGGCTCTTTGGTAGAGCCCGCTTCAGATCCTCTTTTCCCCCTACCCTCCATTCCCCCACCCCACCTCTCTCCTGCTCTTGTGTGTCCATGCTCTCTCTCTTTCTGTCTCTGAAAATAAACATTAAAAACAAAAGAAATTTCTGAGAATGTCATTCAATGGCACATTAGTAGCACTGACTAGTATAATATACATGACTTCCTGTTAAACATGGCACCATGACCAAATACATTTATTTTCTCTTCTACTCAAAGCTTCAATAAAGAAGTAGTAAAAAATAAAATACATATTCTAACTCAGAATATTAAATAAAATGGGAATGAAAATATGAAATCTGGACCACAGGAAGTAGTGACTCCAGGAGCTGATGAGATTAGAGTGAAAGACTCTTTGCTGGGGATTGAGGCAGTCAAATGTATACAACTTCTTGGCAGGAGATGAGAGAATTATTTTCTTCTGTAACTTAAGATCAGGAGAAAAGATCACCAAATAACATTTTGATCTCCTAACACAAGGGTTGGCTTGTTGTCTAAAATATTCAGACAGAAACTTGGAAAAGAAAAAGGGCAGTAAATGTAAAAAAGAACATAAGAGCCACATTAGACATGGAAAATGAATTGAATATATGTGTAATTGGAATTTACTTTTAACATATGTGTAATGAGAGATACTAAAACTTTCCAAATTTGACAAGAGATATCAACCCACAGAGCCAGTAAGCAATAGACTACAGAGAGGAGAAATACAAAGAAAATCATGTCTAGGCACAGCACAGCAAAGCATGAATATCAAAGGCAACGAGGGAAATCTTAAAAGTATTCTGAGGGGAGGAAATCACTTTCAAAGGAACAAAAACAAGGCTACCCATTGGCTTTTAAAAAGAAACCCTAAAGACCAAGAGGGATTAGAATGGTAACTTTAAAGTCTTTTACAGGACTTTATTAATACCTCCGTGTATTAATCTTTACATCTTTCTTCTCTTTTCCTTTTTTGTTTCAAATTAACTTAAAAAAAGTGAGATATAATTCATACATCATAAATTTCATAATTTCAAGTATGCAGTTGAGTGATTTTCAGTATATTTACAAAGTTGAAAAACCATCACCAGTATATTTCTTTTATTCTTTTCTAATTTTTTTAATACTTTATTGTCATGTTGGTTTCCATACAACACCCAGTGCTCATCCCC
>NW_027550167.1:0-1269 GCF_008692635.1 Crocuta crocuta
TACTATATATAATATATATTATAACATACAACATAGTTCTAAATGAGATATATTTAGTTATACATAGATATAGATATAGATATAGAACTGGATGTCAGGAGGCATGAGTTTTAGCTTAGGCTCAGACACCAAATAGGTAATTTAACCAATATTTATGAGTGCTCATTATGTGATTATCATAGTAGCTGATGCTGGAAGATAGAGGAAATTCACAGTTCTTGCTGTTGTAAAGTCTACAGTCTAGTGGTGGGACCCAAATGGGTATTTCATTTTGGCAGGTAAGAATGTTATCAGTCTATAGACCCTATAAGTAAAGTGAAATAGTTAAAGCAGCTGTTATTATAGCTATGATTTTATAATTTGGTGTTAAAAATATATCCAAAAAGTCAAAAGTTTCAAAATGAACCATATATCACTATGCACTGTACTTTACATGCGTGTTGTCCCTTAATTCCCATAAGGACACCATAAGTCTAGGTACTAATGCAAACATCTTATGCGCCTGGCCCAAGGTCACACAGCTGGTAAGTAGCCAACTCAGAATGAGGATGCCAGTCTATCTGCTCCAAAGGCCATGCTCTTACAACTGATGTAAACTACTTAAAAAGAGGCATAAACTAAGACTGTCCATCAGAGATATGGTTATGATGGAATTTTAGCCTATAAGATAAAAAGTCATGATGCATTTTTAGGATGGAATTGATGTGTTGAGAGGAAGATTGAGAGGAATCATTTCTAGATCACATCTGTTTAGAGATTAAGTACAGATATGTACTATTATATTACATAATTTATAGTTTTCTTATTAAATAATAATCAAGAGAAGAACGTGAGCTAGAATGTGGTGGTTGGGAATCATAAAACATGTTATTTGTCTGCATACATTTATTGCTGGCTGGCTGAAGTGGAAACCATTTAACAATCCACAGAGGCAGCAGCAGGGTGTCCTGGAAAGAGACTGGCCCGGGAACCCAACTCCTGCCAATGACTCTGCATGGCATTGGGAACTCATTTCCTTGAACTAGGATTCAGTGCTTCTATCTGTAAAATGAGGACAATGGATCTCGTCCAGTTTTTAGGTTTGTGACTATTCCCAAAAGAATTAAGTTCAATGATACAGTCTGACTTCAGAAGTAGGAAATCCAGGATATACTAAATATATATATATTGTTTAGACTTTGGTTTTTGTTTCCTGTTGGATACACTTTTCCTGCCTCTAACTCTCACCAGAACACACACACACACACACACACACACACACACACACAC
>NW_027550168.1:0-1319 GCF_008692635.1 Crocuta crocuta
TTGTTGTTGTTGTTGTTATTGTGTATTGCTGGGTTTTTAAAAAAATGTTTATTTATTCTTTATTTGAGAGAGAGCACGAGCGAGGGAGGGGCAGAGAGAGAGACGGAGAGAGAGGATCCCAAGCAGGCTCAGCAAGGTCAGTGCGTCAGTGCACAGAACCTGATGTGGGGCTTGAACCCACGAAACCGCGAGATCACGACCTGAGCCAGAACCAGGAGTCAGACGCTTAACTGACTGAGCCACCCTGGCACCCGGCTGCTGGGGGGTTTAGTGTTGTCTCCTATGCCAGGGAGTTGACGGGAGCACACAGGGCATAGGGGGTGGGTAACTAGAAAGGCAGGTAACTAGAAAGTGAAGGGTCTTGAGTCCTCAGCCAAGGAGTCTGGGGTTTGGGGCAGGTCCCACAGCACGGGGTCTCCTGGGGTCCCAGCCCTTCACCTCGGGCTGGTGGCCACAGGCTCAGCGCAGAGCCCCCAGGAGTCTGAGGGCTGACCTACTCGGCCACGTGCCCGGGTGAATCCTGGGAGGTAACCGGCAGGCCTGGAGGTAGAGAGCCACACTCACCAGAGGGGTCTGGCGGGAAGGTCAAGGCCCAGGGAAGCCAAGGCCGGCGTGCATGCCTCCTGCCCATTTCCCCTCATTTGTTCTCTCCCTTTTAAGAGCCTTTGCCCTGACACATACGGAGCACCAATGTCACTCTGGCTTCTTTCCTTTCCCGCCTAGAGGCCTCCTTGCTCTCCCCATGAGGGCACGGAGCATAAGCACACACGTGTGCACACCGTCACGTCACAAAGGAGCCCCTCCTCTCTGGGGTGGTGACACCCATCTGGGGACAGCGGGGGAGAGAGCATCTGAGGCTCCGTCGCCAGGCCTCTCTCCAGCCCGGCCTCCTCTTTCCGTATTTACCGGCCCTCTGAGCAAGGGGATCTAAAGGGAGGATGGGGAATGGGATTTCAGGCGAAAGCACTTCAAGCACAGTAAAGAGGTTAGACAAGGAGCGAGAAAGAAGGAGGGCGGGGTGCTGAGAAGCAGAGAGCAAGACGGGGGAGTCTGAGAGGCAGGGTCAGAGGCCAAGCACGTGCTGGGGCCCGGGGGAGAGGACACAGCAAACAGCCGGGTCTGGGATCCAGGAGCAGCAGGGCTGCCGGGCTGATCGGGGCTGAGCGAGTCCTGGCCTGGGGGCCCCCCAGGCTCTCTGGCACTGCCTCCCCCTGCCCACACTCCTCCTCCCCCAGGGGGCCGAGTTCCAGCACAGAAAGCAAAAACGGACATCACAGGGTCCCTGCCACTCTGGACCTCCTGTCTTGTTCCCAGCTGCA
>NW_027550169.1:0-1320 GCF_008692635.1 Crocuta crocuta
ATATCATGACCTGAGCTGAACTCAGATGCCCAACTGACTGAGCCGCCCAGGTGTTCTGCGCATTAGATGCTTTTCCTTACTGAGTCACGGTGAAAGCATGACAAGCATGTGGATTTTTTGCCTTTTTTTCTTTTTTGTCCGATTCGTTTGACTTGATGTTTTAAAATACACCATGGCCTCAGCTTCTGGATTGCTACCCATGTTGTTTATGAGTTTGAACTTACACCTTTTAGGGTTTACAAAGGGCCTTTGGGTAGATAATCTCATTTAAGGCACTCAACAGCTGTCATTTACTGTTGAGAAATTGCCTCCATTTTAATACAGAGAAATTAAATTACTTGCTGTCAGCTTCACAGCTAGCCTAACCTGGGTCATATTGCAATCCATATGCAAGAACTTGAACTCCAAATCGAGTACATTTTATAACTAGACTTGAGGTAGTTGACTGACAAAGTAGTCTTTGGTTCCCCCTTGCCTCTGTGTCAGTCTCCTGCATCCACAGAGAGGTCATTAGCAGCCTGGTGAGCAAAGGCGCTAACAGGCTCTCATACCCCTGATTTCCCTCCCCAGACTTCACTTGCATTGACTTTTTTCTGGGTCCAGCTGTCAGAACACACATTCCGGTTAGAGTGACTTAAGAGACTTACTTCATAGGCAAGTTGGTGCACAATTGATTAGGAATTTCTTCCAGTTTCCTTCTGACCTGGTCTTGCTACAAGGTTTGTCACTATAATCAGAAGGACTGAATCACCCACCTTGTCAATTGAGATATTTGTTCTTTGGTCTACAATAAATTAACTCAGCCCTGAAAGAAACCTTTTATCCCATTGGTATCCACCATCGCCATTCTTTGAAGTGTTTTTGAAGAGAGCAGTTGAATCAGAACATTTTATGAAATTGTCAGCCTGATTCCTTGGAGAGCCAGACCTAAACAGCAATGCGAAACGAGCCAGCACACATTATTTTTCTCTGCTTCAGAGTCTTTCATCTTCGGCATAGAAAGCTCTATGTGGTTTCCTTCTTTGTACAAGGGCACTCTATTTTACTTTGGTCTGAGCCTCCATGGCATCAACTGATAATTTCATAAAAGATTCTAATTCAGCTGAATTAAATGGTGAACTACATCAGGTGCAGAGACTGCGGCTTGATCCCCATTCTTATTGTTGTTGGGCTTCATAACTATCTTATCTGGTCATACTAGTGATTTGCAATGAGTGTCGTGGCCACATCCATGCGGACAATTGAGAAACAAATCCAGCTGAGTAGTGAGTCCTGCTTTGTAATAAGTGAACTGCCTTGTGTAAAGCCCAGAAGAAAACA
>NW_027550170.1:0-1319 GCF_008692635.1 Crocuta crocuta
ATGACCTGAGCCGAAGTCGGACACTTAACCGACTGAGCCACCCACTTGGGCTGCAAGCTTCCAAGCTTCTCTAGATATGACCTTCATTTTCGGTGGTGTTTTACTCTACTTTTCAAAATTATTCTTTGAGTGGGAAATTTATTAAGAGAACAATTTCACCTTCCAGCAAAATCTCCCAAAAAAAGATGTCTCAGAGCCCCCTGAGGTGTTTCCCAAGAACTTAGCCCCACGTCTGGGTAGCTAATTTGTGACTTCTCTCCTTCCTCTCTTTTTCTTTGGTCCCGCCTCCTACCCTCTTCTAGTGGCCAGTGCGGTACCTGCCAGTCCTCATCTCAGCCAGTTGGGAACCAGCAACACAAGTGTGCCCTCCCTTTCCGTTTTCTAGATTCTTGACATACAAAATATTCCATTGGGAATATTTTTAAATCTAGATGGAAAATTCTATGTATAGCATCTAGATTGAATTAGATCTGCTATTTATGTTCTTTAACTTGTAAGTATTGGGAATTGTTTTCTCAGAAGTGAAGTACGACCCTTTCTGGTCCAGGGAATCAATTCTATCTACTTTGAAAGGTTTCCCTTTTCTCTCTGAATGTCACTGGATTTTTCTAAGTCAATATAGTTGTCCAGAATCTGTGTTGAAGGGTGTGAATGGATATCATTCAGTTCACAAAGATGAGCAGAGGGGACACTTTAACGGTCATGGACTTCATGTTTTCCCATCAGATGTAATGAGCTCTTTAGGTAGCACATTGTTCATTCTTAGCCAGATTACAGCAAATACTTTTTCCCTAATATGTTCATTTTGAGCATTGTAACTTTTTTTTTTCCTTTTTAGCACTCATGCCAATTTAAATTATTTGCATGAATCACTGTCTGGTGTTTGATACAACAATTTCTTACTATCTCCACATCTACCATCCAAATGTAGTCAGTGATCTCTCTCACCTGGACTACATCAACAGTTTCTCACCAGGCTCCCTGCTTCCCCTCTGGCCCCTTAAAGTTCATTCCCCACCAGTCAGAAGAAGCCTGTTAGGGAAAAAGTGTGGTCATGATGCTCTTCCTCAAAAACCTTATGTAAAGGCTTTCCTCCTCTCACTTTCTCTCACCAAGCTTGCAAGACCCGATATGATCTATCAGTTGACTGATCGATCAGTTGAGTCCCTGGACGCCTTCCTCACCTCAGCTGACCTCCCTGACCACAACTACTTTGCTGCCTCCCCACCCCCCATTCCTGCCACACCAGCGTCCTTACCATTGCTCCGGCTCACCACACGTGCTCCTACCTAGGACTCTTCACACTCTCTGTCCCCTCT
>NW_027550171.1:0-1320 GCF_008692635.1 Crocuta crocuta
GGGGTGGGAACCTCCTGGGACAGCTAGTAAGTCAGGAGCACAGGTGACAGCCTGGACTTGCAGGTGGCTTCAGAAGTAGGAGCCAGGGGGCGGTCACTTGGGTTGGAGCCCTTTGCCCTCGGGGTCTGACGCTGTCTGCAGGTGGCCCGTGTCAGAGCTGAGTTAACTGGTTGGTGATGTTGGAAAAACTATCTCAATTACAACGCACTACCATAGATTTAAAAAAACACAACCATTTTTACAATTGCTGCATTTTTCAACTGAAAAACAATTCAAAGAATTCTCTTCGGCTTTTTTATTATTTTACGTATCTGTTTGTTTGTTTACTTTGCAGAGGGAGAGGAAGAGAGAGAGGATCTCAAGCAGGCTCCACGCCCAGCATGGAGCCCCTGACAAGGGGCTCGATCTCACCGCGGTGCCATCATGACCTGAGTCCAAATCAAGAGACCAAATGCACAACCGACAGAGCCACCCAGGCGCCCCTCTCTTTGGCTTTTTAAAAATAATTTTTAGAAGTAGTTGTTTAACATAAGTGCTGGGCTTAAAGGGAAGCTGGGAGACCATTACACAGAGCTCCCCAGTATCCCTGGCCAACTCCCAAATGTTCCTTCCTGTCCTTTGATTCTCCAATCCCCTCTGCCTCCTTCTCTCTCTTCCCTAAACCATCTGAGAACAGAGGCAGATGTGATGCCTCCTTTACCCCGAAACATGTCATTGTGTCTTTCCAATGCACTTTAGCTTTTAAAAGAGTTTGCTGGGCTGCAGTGACGGGAAAAGTGTTCCAAGGGAAATATTGTCTTCAGGCCCCAACATTGCTGGGTGGTGGAGTGTCCCCCCTCACTGTATCACAGAAAAGTTACTCTCCCATTATTTTATCCCACGCCCTGGACACTGAGGCTGTAAGGAGCAGGTCCCCACACTGCACAGTCTCCCTCCACTACCAGGAGCTCAGCGAAGCCGCCTACGAACAGCACAGAAGGAACAACGATGGAAAATAATCCTCAGGGATGGCTCACTTTCACATTATTTTTCTACGTGTGCATCTTAAGTAAACGGAAACCCCCTCTGGGATGAGAGCTACGCCACCACATCCAGCAGCTCTCCGTGCTTTCTGTCCGTCTCGTGATCATCCAGCTAAGATGACTGCACCTCTTTTGAGCCTTACTCACTTATGGTTTCTGCCCTCAGTCACTTCTGGGATTAAACGGGAAAAAATTCCAGTGTGCAGAGTCATCGTGCCCTGAGTTGAATGGGGAGCAGCAATAAACCCAGGTGAGCGCGCACTGGAAGAGCCAGAGAGCACAGCAACAGGAAGTCACG
>NW_027550172.1:0-1320 GCF_008692635.1 Crocuta crocuta
CTATGTCAAATCGTGTTTTTTTATTTTTGCTTTCGGTGTTGGAATGACACTGCCTCTTTTAGATTCATCACCTTTTAGACAGTAGCTAGAGTGATCTTTCCAAAATTAATATATTATTATGCTGATAATAATACTGCTATAGAATGCTTACTATGTGCCAGGAAGTTTTCACATATTAACTCACTTACGCCTGACAATATCCCTCTGAAGTAGGGTTAGCATCATCATCCCCAGTTTCCAAAGGAGAAACTGAAGCTTGGAGAGGTTTTGAGCTTCTACTCAGTTACACCCGTAGTCTGGCACCAGAGTCCACTGTCTTCCCCACTCGTTACTCTAGGGGTTAAAGCGCTCTTCAGGTGCTCCCCCTACAACGTAAAGAGGACTTGTCTTCTTTAGCATGCCTACCAGGTTGTCTATGATCCAGGAGTTCCCTGAGGTGCCCGGAGTGAGGAACCGAAGTGAAAAGTGTTATTGTTGCCTTTTGATAACTCAGGTCTGGGCAATGAACACTGTCAGCATTACTTGTCAGCTTTAGAGAAGGTTTTAATCAGGCTCAGCATGACAGGTTTTAGCTTAACTTGCAAAGCTTCAGGACTTCTAAAAGGCAGGCATTACTCTGATACCCAGTGTAGTCATAAAATACAACTCCGTATTCAGGGTTTTCATTATGCTTGAATCCACTCATGAAATTCTCAACACCCAAAATTTGATTTCAAGGTCATGACCTCAAAACATAGAGAAACATAGTATTTGATGCAGAAACTCCTGAGACATTAGGTGTAGACATGGAATGGATGAATATTATAAGGGATCCTGAGTTTCTCAGAAGAAGCTAACAAGGGAGAATACAATTTAACTTGAAAAATGGAAAGGCACAGGCACAAAGCAGGTCAAGAAGACACATTTGTAGTTTGGAACCTTGGGAAAAGCAGCTCATGATTAGAAAGAGAAGCTGACAAGCAAGTGGTCAATGAAAGGAAAGGCACAGTAGTAACCAAGTGTTGGGGGAGCAAGGAAGTTTTCCTAGAGGAAGTGACATCTAAGCTGAAGCCAAAGGATGAGTAACAGCAAGGAAACGGGGAATTGTATGTGCTGAAGAGAGGTGACAACGTTCTATATAGTGATCTGGGTAGATCACATATGTAAACATTCCTTGAGCTTTAAGCTTAAGATTTGTGCATTTTATATATACCTCAATAAAAATAGACATTAAATATTAAAAATAGGAGAATCAGGGGAGCCTGGGTAGGTCATTTGGTTTACCACCCGACTCTTGATCTCTGCTCAGGTCATGATCTCACGCTTCATGATTTTGAGCCC
>NW_027550173.1:0-1320 GCF_008692635.1 Crocuta crocuta
TGCAGAGCCTGCTTGGGATTCTCTCTCTCTCCTTCTCTCTCTGACCCTCCCTCCCTTGTACATACTCGCTCCCGCTCAAAATGAATAAATAAACTTAAAAAAACAACTAAAAAATTAAAGTCCTTTTAAAATGCTTAAATATAAAATTTGAGAAGCCCTCGTAGATGTCTGTGGACTCCCCAAAGGCTTGCTATAGTTTGCATTTTTTTTGACTCCACCAATGAAATTTGTGGTCAAGTGTTAATATACTACTTTCACTGACATTGATCTCTAATTTTTAAACACAAAGTCTTTCTATGCAAAAATAAATATGTTGATATAACATGGAGGGAAAACCAGGTCAGAATTGGAAGAGGGGCATTTCATTTGCTAATACCAATGAGGTCATTGGTCTCATGCTAAGAACACTTGCAAGTAGCTCTTTCCACCAGACACCTGTTCCTTATTTTCTTCCATTTTCTCTGCTGATTTTATGACTGCTCACTAGAATAGCTTCCTCCACGTAAAGGTTTGTTTAAATGTGACCAACATCTATTTTTTTCCTTTGTGGATAGAGGCAAAGAAGAAATTTCTTTCGAAGAAACAAATAGTACAGACCACACAAAGCCAATGCTGGTTACCTAGTTGCAGCGTAGAGGCAACTTACTCATTGGGCGACACGTCTGTATGGAGAAACGCACCAAAAGTGATGATGGACCACATTGAATTAATTATTTAGAAAGTTCCAGTTTATACATGGTAGGACCAAATGGCCATTAACTAAAGTTGTGAAATGCTCTACGTGCTCATCATCCTGTTCTCTGACAGTTTTCCCTGATCTCAATTCTTGTGAGATATTTTTGCATGTGGAATTCATTTTAATTTTGTACAAATAGGAAGCCAAGACCGTGTCATGTAAATCTTTTATTCCCCAAGTTACCACACATGTGTAACTTCTGTTCTAGTGTGCTATTCTATGTGAATGAGTAAGGAGACAATACTCCATTATTCAGAAATAAAATAAATTCAGGAGTATCTTCCTAACTCTGAAATGTAGTCCCTTGAAAACTAGATGGGTAGGATGTGTTTACTGATAAATCAGGTGAATTAAAGGTGGGAATAATCTCATTTGCTTAGTAGACCGATGAATGGGTTTGCACTAGACTCACTGTTGTTTTACGATCTTCCCAATCAGGAGAATACCTTATTTAACATCTTCATTATTATCATGTTTTTATATTGAAGAGGTTTAGCTTAGATGCTGAATTGAGGGATCATGAAATCTCAAAACTTCTAAGGAAAAGATAAATATTTGAATGCTGCTTCTACAAAAAAAAAAAA
>NW_027550174.1:0-1321 GCF_008692635.1 Crocuta crocuta
AAGGATTAAGGCCCAGAGAGGATTTGTTAACTAAAAGAGATTGCATGTAAATAAGGGGGTTAGCACAGTGAGGATTCTAGGCCCAGAAGCCCAGCTACAGCCTTTGCTCTTAAGTCCTGCTGTTTTATCTCTGGAAAAAACAAGGCTTAGACCGGGACTCCCAGAACAGGAAGAGAGCATATGACATGGACAGAGGCTCCAAGGGACTAAGGTCTGATTTATGTGTGTTTAGGTAAGCCTTCTGGATTTGGGGCTTAGAGAAAATTTAGAAGTCAGGCTCAAGGTAGAGTGTGGTGTGCTTGGATGGGATGAACTATTTTGTGTACTGGTGGTGGAGTCTTGTGGCTCAAAGAAAAGGGACTAGATCAGGGTAATGCTGCTAGGAAATGCCAGTGAGAATTAGAACTGGCATCTGTCTGACCCCCTTTCCAGAAGGCATTGTCCTGGTTTTAGCATTAAAAGTCCCATAGCCCGGGAAACACGAATCTCAAGTTTTAGTTAGTCCTTCATCCTGGGAAATCCCATAGTTCTGGTTTTCACGTTGAAAGTCCTGTTTGCCAGAAACCCCTCAATTCTGGTTTTAGCGCTGAAAGTCCCCCAATCACCAAAAAAGAAGGCTAATCAACTGTGTTGCTTTAATGACAAATGGAAGGCAACATACAAGTGGATCGAGGAGGTGAATAACCAAAACAGAGCACACTGCACAATACGCAGGAAAGAATTTGGGGTTGGGCATGGTGGAGAAGGGAATGTGAAAACACATGTGGAGACTAAATCTCACCAGTTCAGAGTGAGACAGGCAAGTGCCTCTAAACCAATCAAAAGTGTTTTTATTCCCCCAAAAGACATCAATGTTCAGTCAAAAATAGCAGCTGCTGAATTAGTTTGGGTATATCACGCAAACAAACATTATCATATGGCTCCCTTGACTGCTCTATGAAACTGAATAAATTACTTTTCCCGACTTAAGGGTTGCAACTGAAATATCCTGAGGGCAAACAAAAGGAGAAATTTTGATAACAGAGGTGTTTGCCCCTTACAGGGTAGAGCTGAGTTAGTCATTCCTCCCCAGCTGTCATGTTTTCTACAGTCTGTCAACTTTAAGCAATGCATCAAACAGGGCAACAAAAGCGTTCCCTCGTTCTTAGGTATTTTGATTTAAAAAATGGGATTTCAAATTGTCTTCTTGATTCCTTTCCTTTCCTTCCCTTTCCTTCCCTGTCCTTCCCTTTCCTTCCCTTTCCTTCCCTTTCCTTTCCATAGTGGGTTTCATGCCCAGTGTGGAGCCCAATGTGGGGCTTGAACTCAAGACTTGAGCTGA
>NW_027550175.1:0-1321 GCF_008692635.1 Crocuta crocuta
GCAAGTATGGAGCTCCTTACTTCTCCGCCATCTTGCCCCCTCTCTACTTTTATTTTTAAAAAATTCTTCTCAAACCTCCAAAATTTGGACACATTGTATTCCAGCCAAATTTAATAAATACTGCACTGAGTTTTGGGAAGATAGGTGCAGCCATTTAACATGATGAGGGTTCTTACAGGAAATAGCACACTTGAGAAATAATGAAGAGAGTTGAATGAAAGGAGTATATGCAGAGCCATAGAGAGAGTTAATGGAAACCAATAAGGTGGTGAAAACAATGTGCGCAAGCAACAGGAGGTATCTCTGAGTTTTTCTAGCATGAAGGAGCAAGGGGAGGGTTGTGTAATGCACTGAATTGCATCCCTCCAAAAGTATGTAGGTTGGAGTCCTAATCACCATTATGTCACAATGTGAACTTATTTGGAAATAGGGTCATTGCAGATGTAATAGTTAAGATGAAGTTATACTGGAGTCAGGTGAGCTCCTAATCCAGTGTGACTGAGGTCCTTCAATCACATGGCCATGTGAAGGCAGAGACACAGGAAGAACACCGTGTGGTAACGTAGGCAGTGTGGTGTGGTACCTCTGCAAGCCAAGGTCACTGATTAGAGCGATGTATCTACAAGGCAAGTAATAACATTGGGCCACTAGATCTGGAGGAGGCAAGAAGGATTCTTTCTTTCAGGTTCAGAGGTAGCATGGCCTTGCTGATGTCTTGATTTCAGGTTTCTAGACCCCAGAGCAGTGAGACAATGAATTTCTGTGCTAAGTAGCCCCAATGTGCGTATTTTGTTATGACAGCCCTAGGACACTGATATAGTTTGGTTATTGTAATTGAGTTGCAGGGCCTCTGTGAGGTAGGGAGGCTTTGGACAGGAGCAGTGGCCTTTTATATGGGACCACATGGCCTACTGGGGCAAGAAGAGAGAGGAATAAGTACTCTGACTATCTCTTCATCACGTTCACATCATCTCTCAGTGGCTCCCGTTGGCTGAATCTCACAGGAAGCCAGGGGAAAGAATATTGAGTCAATATATTCTAACAGGTTGGCTTCCTCGGCATTCAAAGATGGTTGGAGAAAGACTGAAGAGGGTCTGGAAAAAGTCGGGTTAAGTGTATAAAAAGTAGATGGCTCCTAAATGGACCAATGGTATCTGTAATACCAAGAACAAACAAAGCCCCTTGAATATTTTAGAAATTATATATATATGTATATATATACATATATACATATATATACACATACATATATGTACATATATATACACATACACACACACATATATACACACATACACACACACACACACACACATATATA
>NW_027550176.1:0-1321 GCF_008692635.1 Crocuta crocuta
TCTCTCTCTCTCTCTCAACCTCGCCCAACGCCACCACCACTCTCTCCTCTCTAGGCTGGTGCCCCACCCCCATGACTTGAGGTCCTACCAGAAATACGACTTCCAAGACATCTTCTCTTACTGTTTTCCATCCCATTCCACAAACACAGCTTGACTGTGATCTGTGACCGCAGGCGAGTTCTTCTCCTTCACAGCCCATGGCTCACCCGTACCTACACGCCCACACACGTTATTCCTTTCCCTTCAGCCTGGGAATCTCCTCCCAGAGCCTTAGTGCTTCTGATGGGCAGCCAGTGCCCCAGGGTGCCTGGCACTCTGCCTGGCACATGGCGCTGTGTTTTCTAGGAACAAACAGATAAATGCAGGGATGGTGGGGGGCTAGGCTGAGCCTGAACACAGATAGGAGGAGAGCCCTTGTTTGTGCGGCTGGTATCAAGCTCCAAGTTCTTCACTACCCGTGACCGCTGCACTTGAGGAACGTGAGAAGCATCGGCCCCTACCTGCTCCCCCAGGCTGGCGTCCTCTCTAGTCAAGCTTCCTCTGTTCTGTTTGATCACTTTTCTTCCACGTGCAGGTAAGTTTCCAATTTCTGTCACCTGTGAACTTGGCAAATTCCACCGTTTCCTTTTACAATTTGGAGCAGTGAGAATATTTTGTTAGCTATTTTCAGCATGTACCTAAGGTAAATGCATCTCAAGATATGGAAGACAATTCGCAGACGTACGCAATGTGTTTTTCTTGAAGGGACCTTCATATATTTGAAATAAATTAAAGATGTTTCTTGCCATCCTTACTTGAAGTGTATAGAATTTCCTCAGATAGGCGGTTGTGTGAAGTTTCCCAGCTTCGATCTTTGTTCAAGTTAAACATGTGCTTGTACACACCATAATAATCCTTTTGCAACACTCATTGTGTACATTGATGCTTAACACTGCCGTGGTTACCTAAATAAGGAAATGAAAAAATTCTTGATCAAAGATTGAGTTATCAATGGGCTACATGTTGCAACAGCACGTACCTTTTTATTTGTACGTTAGTCAAACCTTAGCGTGGTGGAAAATTCTAGATTTTCAGCAGAATCTCTGACATTTTTTAAATTTATTTTTGAGAGAAAGCGAGAGAGCGAGCAGCGAATGGGCAGAGAGAGATGGAGCCACAGAACCCGAAGTAGGCTCCAGGCTTTGCGCTGTCAGCACAGAGCCTGACGCGAGGCTCAAACCCACAGGCCGTGAGGTCATGGCCTGAGCCGAACTCGACGTTTAACCGACTGAACCTCCCAGGCACCCCTCTAACATTTCAGACCTCAGTGTGTTGAGGACTA
>NW_027550177.1:0-1321 GCF_008692635.1 Crocuta crocuta
GGCCGTGTGCTGGGGCTGGCCAGGGAAGGAAGCTGGGAGTGGCCAGGGCCCCAGCTCAGCAGATATGGGACATGACGAGGGTTAAAGCTTTATGGACTATGGATCAAATGGGGAGCCTGTGGCCTGTGCTGGCAGGCAATGCGGTCATTTTCCTGACATTCAAGGTTTTTTTCCTTGTATTTGGAAGAGGAGGTGATTTTAGCTGGGAGCAGTGGTAGCACTTTCTGCTGATAAATTGCATTTTATTTCTTAGCAGCCATACCATATGTATTTGGGTGTACACGTGGCCTTTTACGATGAAATTTCCTATGCTATTTTTTTTTCCCTTCTATCATGTTCATTGTAAGAAGGACTACATGAGAAAAGATTCGTTTTATTTCCAGCTAACAGACATCTCCATTGGCTCAAGCTGAATTATGTTATTTGTTTTCTGTTCATACGGTCACGGTGCTCTCAGAAAATATATGCAGACAGGCTTGTAGACAGCTATTCACTCGGGCAATGCATCTACACCTTTTGCCTGGGGATGTGCTTGCGTAGGCAGATAACACTGGGGCAAGTCTCCAAGAGGTACTTGTGGCCCAGAGAGACAGAGTGCTGTAGAGCCTGCTTCTCGCAGTGTGATCCATAGAGCACCGGCATCTCCTAGGAACCAGTATGTACGGAATCAGAGGCCCCACCTTAGACGCAGTGCATTGTGGATGAGTTCCCAAGTGAATTAGATGCTCATTAAAGTTGGATAAGTGCTGTCATAGAAGAATAAGCATCAGATCTAGCATCCTTGTCTTCGTTTTGGCTGAACCACTTCTCCTCTCTGCTCATTTGTAAAAATTGTTTTACCTGCCTTTATGTGGAGGCCTAGTTCAGAGTCTCTTTGGCACTTGTGAAATGTCCAAACCTATATGGCTCCTCACATTTGAGGAATTGTTCACAGTGGGAAACAGCCATGTCTTCACACTGTCTGAAAGGCAGGAGCTGTTTTAATAGACCTGGGCGAACAGTATAACCCAGAGACCCCTTGGGATACAGCGAAGGAGGCCAGCCTGGAACCAGCCCCTGCTTTAGCAGGATAGGCGACAGCAGTTAGGTAAACTGTTTCATTTCCCACTATAATCACACATGTCCCTGCAGCTCTACCCTGCTTTCCACCTCCACTCCCACCACACACACCCCCACACTCCCAGGAGTTCTGATGTGCCCCTACTTGCTCACAGCTTTGGCTTTTTCTTTCTATAGGGACATAGAAAGAAAATTTAACCAAATTGTCAGGATTTAAATTGTAAATGAAATCCTTCTGACTACTTGAACCTTTGTATTTGGT
>NW_027550178.1:0-1321 GCF_008692635.1 Crocuta crocuta
TTGACAATAAACTATTTGTAAAAAAAATAAAGAAAGAAAGAAAAATTAAAAAAAATAAAAATAAAAAAATAAAAAAGAAGTGTGAAAATAAGATCTGAGAATCTAGTAATCCTATGTTGCACATGTTATACATTATACTAGAGTTTGGTGTTAAAAGTAGTATAGGACAAGAGGCAGAAAAAATGGAGAAAACAATCTTTCTTTCACTGTGTTCTAAAATCCTCAGCCTCTTTTGCAAATCTGGTTATGGAGCTGAAAGTCCACAAGCTGCTTGCTTGAGCAGATCCAAACTACTCCTGGTTTATCCAGCCCCAAATAAATAAAAGTGCCATGAAGCTTCCTCCCTCTTTAAATTCTGAATGAAAAAGAAGAAAATGAACAAAAAGACAAAAGGGATAAGGGCATTGTGTTTGTTTCACTGATTATATACACCCTCACAATTCAGTTTCGTTATCTAGCTAACCTCAAGGTTTATCTTAGCTTAATAACATGATTTCTTCTAGTCCAAGGGATAGAGTTAAAACGTGTATGTGGGAAATGCAGTCTTACGGTAACTATTCCATGATGGAGAACTGTGGTCACCTCCTATTGGTGGTAGTGTGGGGGTTGGAGAAGGCTTAAAAGCCACTCCGAAGACCAGAAGTCTAGCAGCATCTTGATGCTTAGCATCTTGAATGATGGGGGAGGGGGTATCCCAGGACAGAATTGTCCCTTAGCATCTTTCTGGGATTTCAAGAGGAACATACCAGTGCCTACTTCTCTTCATGCTCCTTTTATATGATACAAATTACCCAAGACATTACAAGGTACATTGACATCTGTTAGTGAACGTTTTCCCTTTGATGGAAGGATGGCAAAGAACAAAGAGGATAAACTGGTAAGACGCAAATCAAGAAGAAAGAAATATTGCCTCAATAACTTCTTACCCAGTCTATACAAAATTTGAAGTTAGAATCGATTCATTTGTGTGCTAATAGGCATGTCCATGTGAGTGAGTTTCTCAAGTATGAGAGAAAAAAAGCCACTTCTCATTGAATCTATCACTCCACCTGTTTTGTGTTAAAGACAGACTATATGGAAAGGGATAGGGTGGTTAAAACACACCGTCTCAAACAAAAGCACACAGATTCTCTAGGCTTTGTAGTATTACCTATCAGGGAATGAAAAGTCCTAGGCAAAATTTCTAGAAATACCATTCTGAAGTAAGAAGAGAATTTATCTCTCAAATAAAAATTTGTAGTTACAGAAAGGGTTTTTTCCTCTCTCTTTCCTCCACTATCTTTATCGTGCATATACCTTATTTCATCCATTATAAAATGTA
>NW_027550179.1:0-1323 GCF_008692635.1 Crocuta crocuta
GGCTCAAACCCATGAACCAGGAGATCATGACCTGAGCCGAAGTCAAGAGCCAGACAGTTAACCGACTTAGCCACTCAGGTGCCCCTCACCTACATGTCATTGGGAGACAACACTGTGCTTCTCCAGAAAAATATCTTGTCCTGTCAAGGCAGTTGGGTGACGTTGGCAGCGCAGATAAGAAATTCACATGGTGTATTAATTTCAGCAGCAGAACAGAGAGGGACACACACACATTCACACACACACACAGATTGGGAGCTTTATTTAACAGACTATATTTCTCCCATCTCTGCCCTTTAAGTCTGTCTCAGGGCTTGGTGGACAGGTGCAGGACCTGAAACTTAGTGTCCTAGGGGAAAACTTTCAACATTAGCCTTATTTCTAGAATATTGAGTCCTAAGAGATGACCACTTGGACTCTTATTTTTTTGGATCCTGTTATTTCTTATTGCATGACTGTGGGAAATGGTTTCCACTGAAATACCGATAAGGGAGGGCAGCATGAAATAAGCCACAGAGCCTAGGAAGTTAGCAGTCCACTCCCGTGATTGCCCCCTCTTAATCTTAGATGGCTACAAGTCTTTCCTGTTATGAAGTTCCATTATGCCTTCAATTTAATTCAACAGGCACTTAGGAAACGTACAACAGTTCCATGTGGTAGCACCTCCTATCACATACTGTTTGGCTTCCATAACCTACAGGAAGCTACTTCCCCAAAGAAATTGTAAGATGTCCCAAACACTAAACAAAGATGGAATAGGTCAATTGCAAAATCTGTAGATGAAATAACCAATAATCCATGCTGCAGGGTGACAAGAAGGAGAAAGGTCAGTCTTTGACAGAATGCTCAGCTGATCAGTAATCATCAGGAGGGAGGTAGCACTGAGGGAATATTTGGAACTATATAAAGACCCAGTCCTTAGACTGAGAAATTAACCATGCCCTGGAAAACACAGGAACCCAAAAGTACCTTCTGCTGAGGGTGAACCTCTCCAATCTGCTTCCATTTGACTGGATGATCTGGTCACTTTAGTGAGCTGCTAAGGTCTGAAGATAGGGTGCTAACAAGGCTAAAGCTAAAATTTCTGAGTAGCTTAGCAACAAATGTGCATAATACATGAATCTCAGTCTTTCCCTTTATTATTTTTTATCACTTTGAGTAAGTATTTAAACTAACATTGACTTTTCGTTGTTGTTGTTAAGGATGTTTTTTGTTCATATAATTACTTTGAGAGTCAAATGAAGTAATCCATGCTAAACACCTCATGGCAGTAGCTCAGTAAATGCTAGCCTGTGTTCTTGGGCAGGAAGGCAGAAAACAATG
>NW_027550180.1:0-1323 GCF_008692635.1 Crocuta crocuta
AATGACCAGTTCGTTTCACTTCAATGGTATCTTTGAAAACACATGTCTGGAAGTTTCAGTTAAGTAATTCCTACTCAACTCCGTCCACGAACATTGTGGGGAACGCAGCATTCAACCAAGGTGCGCTTTTCTAGGTTAGTAGTGTTTGAATACAAATACGGTGACCCAAAAGGGAGGTGTAGAAGGTTCAACTCTCTGAAACAATACCGTGGAGAATGCATCATTCAGTAACCTGGTTGTATCACTGTTACCGATGTTTGAAGACTCCGTCATGGAAGGATAAGCTATGGTATATATTCAACTCTGTGAAAGAACACTGTGGGGCAGGGCTCCTTCAACAAACCTCATGATACACTCTGTTCTTAGTGTTAGAATACAGTTGTGGAGACCAAAGTGGAAAGTGCACAGTGTTCTATCTGAGAAACTACACTACGCGGAATGCTGCATTCAATGACCAGTTCGATTCACTTCGTTTCTACGCTATGAAAACATATGCATGGAAGCTTAAGTAGGTGTTTCCTAATGAATTCGGTGCGTGAACACTGGGGGAAATCTTCATTCCGCGAAGGTCTCGGTTCACTTTGCTTGTATTGTTTGTTAGAATACACGTATGGAGACCTATGAGGGAGGAGAAGAAGGCTAAGTTCCGTGAAACAATACTGTACGGAATGCAGCAGTCAGTAACCCGGTTGTTCCACTAAATTAGCTGTTTGAAGACTCCATCATGGAAGGAGTAGCTATGGTATATACTCAACTCTGTGAAGGAACACGGTGGGGCAGGCCTCATTCAACTAACGTCATGAATCACTGGGTTCGTAGTGTTAGAATACAATTGTGGAGACCAATGTGGGAATACACTGTGCTCTATGTGAGAAACTGCACTATGCGGAATGCAGCATTCAACGACCAATTGGATTCACTTCATTGCTACGCTATGAAAACATAGGTATGGAAGCTTCAGTTGTTTCCTAATGAACTCGGTGCATGAACACTGGGGGGAAAAATCCTCATTCCACTAAGCTCTCATGTTCCTACGTTAGTAGGGGGAGGTAGAATACCCATACGGAGACCTAAGAAGGAGGAGAAGAAGGCACATCCCTGTGAGACAACAAAGAGCCGAATGCATAATTAGTTACTTGGTTTTTTTCAGCACGGAAGCGATGTTTGCAGACACCTACTGGAAACTAAGTATCTGTTATGTACTCAGCACTGGGAAGGAACAGAGTAGGCCAGGCTTCATTTAACTAAATTCTTGATTCAGTGTGTTCCTAGTGTTAGAATACAGTTGTGGAGACCAACGAGGGAAGTGCACTCTGCTCTATC
>NW_027550181.1:0-1324 GCF_008692635.1 Crocuta crocuta
TGTGTCTTCTACCCACTGTATTAGTTATCTATTGCTGCATAAACAATGTAGCAGCTTAAAAATAACAAACACCATCACGCTCAGTTTCTGAGGGTTGGGAATCCAGGAATCAGTTCTGGGTGCCTCTGCTCTGAGTCATGAGGTGATAGTCAAGCTATGGGCTGGAGCGGAATCTATGAAATCTGGAGACTCCACTTCTAAGTTCACTCATTAGTCTGTGACAGGTCTGGATTCCTGGCCGGCTCTTGGCAGAATGCCTTAGCTGCTTGTCAGATATCCTCAAGACGTGGCAGCTGCCTTCCCTCGGCATGAGTGATGGAGAAAGAGAACAAGAGCCCAGGACAGAAGCCGCAGTCTTTTATAATCTCATCTCAGAAGTGGCATACCATCACCTCCACATGCTATTGGTCATACAGACCATCCCTGGTAAAATGGCAGGGGCCATTTTTTGCATAAGGGTGTCAATATCAAGAGTAGGGCCATGGGGCTATCAGGGAGGGGCTACCACACAGGCACTCATAATGAAAGATCATGGTCACTTTCAGTTGAAGTTAGTAAAACTAGAGATGTAAATTTTTCTCATCCAAGTTCCCAAACCCTGAGTTTGATGCACAGAATCCAGGTTAACAACCTGTGATACATTGAGAGCATCTGTTTCTAGATATTTTTTGAGTTCAAAGAAGAGAACTGTGAGATCATCAAAATCACAGGCTAGCCTGTTAAAAACAAAGCTCTGGGGTCTATGTGCCAGCCTGATTGACTTTTCTTTCATTCGTTGAGCTCAGGGTTGCTGGCATCCTTGGCCTTGTACAGAGCCTGACATGTGGGAGATGGGAGATGGTCACTGGATAGAGATCTTATTGATTAACACATTTTGATTCCAAATGCATTAAAGACAGGAAGAACCTTGGAGACCATCTAGCTGTTGCTTTTTACAGGGACTATACCAGCCTTGCTCCTGCCTGGAGACCTTTGCATGCTCTATTCCTTTTGCCTGAAATGCTCTTCCTCCAGACATGGCCTCCTCTCTTACATGTCACATGCCTTTATTCATATGTCACTTTGTCAATGAGGTCTTTCTTGGCTGATCTATCTGTACTAGGTAGCTTCTCAAGGGTCTTCAGTGATACCCATTCTCTGGTCTTTGTACCCTCATATAATCCCCTCCTCTTAAGAGTGGGCTAGACACAATGACTCACTTTTTTTTAATGTTTATTTATTGTTGAGAGAGCACAAAAAGGGAAGGGGCAGAGAAAGGGGAACAAAGGATCCAAAGTGGGCTCTGCACTGACAGCAGCGAGTCCATTGTGGGGCTTGAACTCAC
>NW_027550182.1:0-1324 GCF_008692635.1 Crocuta crocuta
GGGGGGCGGGGTGCCCACCGCAGGAAGGCCGTGTCGTTGGTGTGAGCCACGTAGCGGTGCATCATGAGAGTCAGCAGCGGGGGCTGGCTCCGCTGCAGGTAGTACACGCGGGCCCCGTTGGGGACGTGTCCGTAGCTGCCGAGGGGGGGGCCTGCTGAGGTGCATCTGCCCAGCGGCCCGGGCCAGGGCCCACCCAGCGGCGAGCCCGCCCCCTCTTACATTCGCACCAGGTCCAGGAAGTTCTGCAGCATGCCCTTCACGGTGTCGGGCATCTCAGACAGGAGCAGCCCCTCCATCACCCAGTAGGAGTCCCTGGGGAAAGGGACAGCTCAGGCACCCCTCCCCCCTGCCGCCCCCTGCCCTGCACACCCAGGCCAGTCATGGGGCCAGGCCAGGCCAGCGGCCCTGGGCTCCCCGACTCCTGCCCTGCAGCCCCGGCCACTCACCAGTAGTAGAATTCGACAAAGCGCCCTCCAGGCACGATGAAGGGGTGCTCCGAGTAGAGCAGCGAGAACTGCTCGGGGTGGCTGAGGACCTCTGGCTTCACCTGCGGTCGGGAGAGGGGGCACAGGGAGCCCGGGACCCCCCGAGGTGTGGCGGCCGGGAGAGGCCGGGGGTGGGGGCCCTGGCAGCTGCGGCTTTGGAGCCAGGCCGCCGGGACACGAGTTCGGGCTCTGCTGCTGGCCAGCCGGGGGCTGGGGGCTGAGCTCAAGCCCCGAGGCGCGGGAGGCTGGTCTGCTCGGCCCCGCGTGCCGGCCTCGGGAGTCCTGGCTCAGCCAGCCCGGCGCGGGCAGGGGCTCGCCCAGCAGCGGCTGCTCTCAGCACCGGCCACGGGGACCACGTCCTCCGCTGGCTCCCCCGCCTCGTCTCTGTCGCCACCGCCAAGCCAGGCCCAGAGACGCAGGGCCCGGTCCTCTGACCCAGGCGGGGAAGATACCCCCAAACTGCTCTCCCCGTGAGGCAGACGCACACGAACATGGCCTCGGGAGAGCAACGGTAGCACCAGAGTGGGGCCTGCGCGCCTGCCTCTGGCAGGTCCGTTCTCGGTTCCCGGCTTCCTGCTTCTGTCCCGGTGAGTGTGGTTTCAGTGGGAGAGGGGGCAGCTGTCCGTTATTTTGAGGGGAGGAGTGGCACAGAGCCGGCCTTTGCTCCCGTGGGGCTGGGTGGGGAAGGGGCCTGGGGGCTGGCTGGGAGGACAGACGCTGTGCAGCCTTGGGCAAACCAGTGGCGTCTCTGAGCCTCAGAGGAGAGAAAGTGTCTAACAAATAGTGGAAACCACAGGCCACAATTAGCAGTGGCAAATATTCCTGAGCAGAGGGCTGGC
>NW_027550183.1:0-1324 GCF_008692635.1 Crocuta crocuta
GTTGTGCAACAAACAAAACTCTCTACAAAACAGCTCTACAAAACTCTCCATGCTGCGAAACAGAAACACTGTACCTGTTAAACACTAACTCCCCATTCCACCCTTCCTCAGCTGCTGGCAGCCACGGTTCTTCTGATTCTATGAATTTGACTCTCTGGATCCCTAATATAAATTGAATCATACACTGTTTGTCTTTTTGTATGTGTGACTGGCTGATTGCACTTAGCATAGTGCCCTTGCGGTTCTTCTTCTTCTTCTTCTTATTTTTTTTTTTTTTTAGCGGGTATCAGAATTTCATTCCTTTTCAAGGCTGAATAGTCTTTCATTGCATGTATGTATCTCATTGTGCTCATCCACTCATCTGCCCATGGACACTTGGGTTGCTTCCCTCCTTGGCTATTGTGAATAATGCTGCTATGAACACGAGTGTGCAAATATCTTCTCCACTCTCTATTTTTAATTCTTTAGGGCCCATATCCAGAGGTGGAATTGCTGATTCATATGGACCCAATAATTTTTTAAGTAAAAAACATCCTGGTGCTGCAAAGAAAAATTAGAAAGCTACTGGTCTATAGTTAAAGCCCATATTCCTTAGCAAGACCTGTGAAACTGACCTGCATCTAGCTCCTTTCCTCAGCTTCCACATGTGACCCTTCAGAGTCACTTTTTAGAGTCTCTCCAGACACTTCCACTGCTAGCAACATGGTGGCCTAAACACCAGACATTATGACACCTCTCTTGTTGTAAAATACTTGCAAAATCTGATTAAAACACCACAAACATCCTTTAAATCCATAACAAGTCTTGCAAGAAACTAAGAGGGCCCCGTAGGGACCCAAGTGCAGAGGGACCTCCAAAACAGTGAGGTGAGAAGAAAGAATAAGAGAGAAAGAAGGTTATGATGATCTAAGCAATGATTGCTCCTCAGGTCCTGGGTCTAATGAGAGGAAAGGGGACAGTAGTCTTGGGTTTTCCTCCTCTTACATGCAACCCTCCCAGTAGGCTTGACCCAGCTCCAGCTTCAAACTTTGCTGCCAAAGAACCCCTACATTAGAGAGAGATTCTGCAGATTTAGGGATTTACATAGAGCATTCCACCAATGTTTTCTTTCACAGATGCAGGCAAGTTATACATTTTCTCCTCTCTCTCTCTCTGTCTCTCTCTCTGTCTCTCTCTCTCATCAGTGCCCCAGTAGAGCAGGTTGGGGTGGTCTTATTCCCCTGACACTCTGCCATGAGTGCTTAGCCTCAGGGGGTGAGAAGGGCAGGGGAGAGTGTCCATGAACACACCTCTGGCTACAAAGTCCATTCCTGAGCCTGCCTCA
>NW_027550184.1:0-1326 GCF_008692635.1 Crocuta crocuta
ACCCCACAGGCACCAACGTCAAGACCGGGCTCTGGGAGGCGCCTGCCACGCCCGTGCCCCTCGCCCAGACGTCCCCTCCTACGGGGTCCTGCATCTGCGCAGCAGTGGCTGAGAAGGCCCGAGCAGCCACAGGAGAGATGCTCCACGGCACGTGGCCTCAGCACGCGCCCTGGACGCCTCCTTGGTGCTGCCCCTGGGCACGACCCACGCCGGGACCACGACCTGCCCCCAGAGAGGCCCCGGCTCTCCTGCTGAGGGGCCGCCGGCCTGCTCCCGAGCGCAGGGCCCCGGACGCTGCTGACAGCGGAGTCAGCTTCTGCTCGGGCCGCCTCCTCGGACGATGCTCCCGGAAGTGGTTTCACAGTCTGTGTGTCCGTCCGCACCATCCCGCCTCTCTCCGCAGCCCCGTGGCCGGGCCGGAGCCGCCCTCCTGCTCGGCTGCGCGCAGGCCTCGGAACCCGGGCACCGACTGGCAGCGTCCAGACGGCCCCGCACGCTCCCAACCCCCGGCAGAGGCTGCTCTGGCTTCTCCCTCGGAGCTTCAGGTACTTTCTGTCGTTGGGGGCGTCTGAAGCTTCCGAGAAAGGTTGGGTCTGGTGTGGGGGGGGCTCTCCCGCCTGCAGACACAGGGATTTCCGATCTGGGTCTTTCTTGTGCTGTTTCCTCAATCGTCCCCGTGCTCTCCGCTCTTTTTGGGAATCCTGGGGGTCGAGGGCAGGCCTCCCCGGCGGAGCCTGTGCTCTTCCTGGTTTGCACCCCACGACCCCGCTCTCCACCTCTTTGCTCACCCCTGGGGAGGGCTCCCCGACTGTATTTTCCACTCCTGCGGCGTCTGTTATCACACAACCCCCTCCCCCGCCCTGGGCCACGGACGCAGCTCCTCTCGTTCTTCTGAGGTGTGTGCCCTCCTCCGGGGCTGTCCGTCTGTCTGTCTGTCTGTGCTTCTCCCCAGCTGTCTGCTCCCCGTTCACCGGGAGCCACGGCGCGCTGGCGGGAACCTCCGTGGGGTGTGTCAGGCCGGCCGTCGGGCTCAGCGTCCAGCCTCGTGGCCATGCGCGTGGCAGGTGACAGGAACGGCACCCTCAGTGAGTGGCTTCAAGGGAAGGGCTGGGCTGCGTGGACCGCGGCAGCACGAGGGCGCGTCCGGAGCCGTTGGGGTTTCCTGGCCCCAGTCCTGCCGCCCTGGGTGGGCGTGGGCGTGGGGGTGCGCAGAGCCGTCTGTACGGCCACACGGGAGTGCGACACACGGGCTACACCTACCCCTTCTGGGACGGCGCCCACCGAACCAGCCACTGGGCACTTTCCAACTCCGGCTGGAAAGCAGAG
>NW_027550185.1:0-1319 GCF_008692635.1 Crocuta crocuta
GAGAGAGAGAGAGAGAGAGAGAGAGAGAGAATCCCAAGCAAGATCTGAGCTGCCGCTGCCGAGCCTGATGTGGGGCTCGAACTCACGAAACTGTGAAATCATGACCTAAGCAAAAATAAAGAGTCAGACCCTTAACCGACTGAGCCACCCATGTGCCCCAAAATCTCATTCTTTTTTAAACAAACTAATATTTACATAGACTAAATTCAGAAAATTTGTGGGCAAAAATATATTGAACCACTGAAAATTGGAGAGCTGGTTTGCATAGAAAGAATAAAATATACAAATATCGATTAGTTATAAAATACCACTAGCAGAGTTTGATTTTGATAGTTCTATAATGAACGGTTAATACTAGGCTTTGTATTTATATGTTATCTGGTTATTATTCAAAAGAACCATGAGATCATGACCTGAACTGAAGCGAGATCATGACCAGAGCGAAATGGAGTACCAGACTTAACCAACTGAGCCACTGAAGCACAGTGACACAGATTCTTAACGAAGTTCTCATCTGAATGATTTCAGTGGAGTCTTTATCATTCCTAGGTCTCTCTCCAGACTTTTCTGCATCCACCCCACATGCTACTGCTGGATTCCACTCTCCCGTGGTGCATCTCTCATCATTTTTCTCTCCTGTGCAAAATTCTTTCCGGTTTCTCTCTGGCATATTAAGTTTAGGAGCATTCATGAGAAGCATAAATTAAGCCCATCACAATCTGGCCTCAGAATCTTTCCTGTTTTCTACTTAGCACTCTGTTCACATAGCTTACATTCCAGTCAGACTAGACTATGACTCTCTAACTTTGCACTGGATTTTCTGCATTTGGATTTTTTGTTTGCTTTTATTGTTGATCCCTTTGCTTGCTGTGCTGTTCTCTACTATCCACATCTCTGTATCTTAAAATCCTACCTTTTCATCAAGGCCCATCTCAAAACCATTTTCTCCATGAACTTGTTCCTAAATTCTCAATGATATGTGAGATTCCTCTCCTCTGACTCTTAGTGCATGTTTAGCTTATCATTAAGATGAGCGTGGTAAGATGAGCATGGTAAGATTTGGCATGGTAAGATATTTATGTGCCTATACTGTGGTCATATTTGTCTTTCTCCACTGTAGCATCTGATGATATTATGATCACCGTAATATTCTAAAAATGTATATTGAATTCCAATTAAAATATAGAACCATTCAAATCTCAAATGACCATCTCAAAATAATAAATATTATATATTATATATTATATAAATTATATAATTATATAAATTATATAATATATAATATATAATATATTATTTTATATATAATAATAATATAT
>NW_027550186.1:0-1310 GCF_008692635.1 Crocuta crocuta
ACACACACACACACACACACACACACACACATCCCACACACACACCGTGGAGCTGCTTGATGTGACGTCAAAAGACTGCAATCTGCCAATCATTAGCTCCGTTTTCTTGGATGAATCAATAACATTTTCTGAACCTAAATTTCTTCAAAGTTTAAATAGACATAATATCCAGTTCAACGGCCTAGTGTGAAAAATCCAAATCAGGTAATTCATTTTAAATTGAGAAATTTGTGTAAAGTTCAAGGGCCTATCTAATATTCATATGCAGGAACCAACCCCCATTATGTTCTGGGCAGTCCTCTCTCTCCTTTAAGTGTGCTTGCATGTATTTGTCCTATTTGAACGTCATTCTTTTGGGTTCTTTCCATTTTTTGCCATTGTCAACATTGTACATCAGTTCATTGTTGATATTAATTGAGTGCCTTGGTCTGCAGAGAAACATTTGTATTTTTTTTTTAAAGTAGTAAAAGATGGATTGGTTTTTACTTTAAAACAAACAAAACTGTCGTTAAGCTATCCTTTTGATACTGTCTTGTTTTATCCACAAATCAAGTTCAGATGTATTATCTGGCTTTCAGTGTCCTCCCCAGATAATCTCATTCATCTACCCACCTCTCTGTCCTGGTGGTGATTATGCCTTGAATTTTCTTCTCAGGATTTCCTCCACCCACTCCTTCTCCCCCTCCTCCTCCCCCCCTCCTCCTCTTCCTCCACATCCACCGTCTCCACCTCCTCCTCCTCTCCCCCCTTTAAGGTCCATCTTTAATTAAGCCCCCTTTACAAAGCCTCTCCTGATTTTCTAGGCCCTCCCTCTCTCCTTTCTTGATTCTTCAATTACTTTTAAAGTCAGTCCCAACATTGACCATATGACAACTATTAAATAGTTAATGAACCAATTGTTTTATCTTTCCAAGCAGACTGTGAGCAACTTTGGGCAGAACCAAGCCTTGCATATCTTTGTAATCTCCTCTGTAATGTATGCCATCACACTGATGATAGCATAGGTATTTTCCATACTGATTATTTGAATGGTGGGACAGCTCTTACCTTCAGGAAGTTTGCATTCAAATAAGTATCATAAACTCTATAATATACATAGTATACCATTTTATACTCTGTCACTGATTACTGTTTTAATTGAAAGAAAACAAAGACTATTCCTAATAGACGACACTCACTCTTCTGGTTTACAGCAGATTCTAGTACACTTAAATATGTTCTATATGAAGTACGTGTTCAGCAAAAATATCCAAGACCCAGGTCTCTGCATTTTTTTTTTTTACAAATAGTTTATTGTCAAATTAGTTTCC
>NW_027550187.1:0-1311 GCF_008692635.1 Crocuta crocuta
CTCTCTCTCTCTCTCTCTCTCTCTCTCTCTCTCTGCCACCTCCCCCTGCATTCTCTCCCTCTCTCTTTCTCAAAAATAAAAAAATAAATATTCAAAGAAAAAAGAGGAAGGGTGCTTGTAATTCCAGGTGATTTTAGCCCAGAACTGTACAGTATCATGTGGTGAGGAGGAAGAAATAGAGAAAAGGCATGTCAAGTTATATTTAATAGTTAAGACAAACTTGGGTACATTGGAAAAGTTCAAGTTTGGTCAGGAGGTTTCATTGTTTAGAACTCATTTTTTAATTGAAATATTAATATTATGATTTAGAACAAATCCCATTAAAATTTTATGCAGAAATTGGTAAGATGCATCTAATAAAATTTAATATTCTTATATATAGAGAAGCCCACAACAATTTCCCAAAATATCTTCTAACCATAAAAAAATACACATTCTATAAAATGAAAGGAGTAACTCTTTCAAGCCAGTTATTAACCAGAGGGTGAAGAGAAGATAATATGGCAAACCTTCTAATAACTAGTCCAGCATAGGTTCCAATGTGAGCCAGGTACACGTAAAAAGACAACCATGGATGTTAATTTTTATTAGGGTAAAATTTACATTCAGCAAACTCTGTCTTAACGCACTGACAAATGCGTATCAAGACACAGACCATTTCTAACACCCCAGAATGCTCTCTTATGCTCCTTCCCAGTCGACCCCATCACTACAGGAGCCACTGACCTGATTTCTATCACTGCAGGTTAGTTTTGTTTATTCTTGAATATCTTATAAATAGAGCCATACGTTATTAACTCTTGTGTCCCACTTCTTTGACTGAGAATAGTTTTTGTGTGCATGTTACAGTTGGTTCTTTTATATTAGGGAGTAGTATTCAATTGTATGAATACACCAGTAATTTTTCAACCATTTTCCTAATTATACACCTTTGTGTCCTTTCCTATTTCACACTATTACGAATGAAGCAATGAAATTTCTTATACAAGGATTATTATGAACCTATGTTTTTATGTCTGTGGTATAAATATGTAGGGATGGAATATCTGAACAAATATATCAATTATGAATATTAACTTACAAGACAAATCTTGTGTTAAAATAGCAAATAAGAAAATATTCCTGAGTTTTCTGAGATTTGGAGAGTCAGAATGGTTAGTTACCTACCTCACTGTAGGGTAATGTCTGCAGGGGGATTACTTTGTTTCCTCTGGAATATATTATATATATGTATTTACATATTGACATACAATGAAATAATAATCACCAATTTATTTTTTTTTAATGTTTTATTTATTTCTGAGAGAGAGA
>NW_027550188.1:0-1327 GCF_008692635.1 Crocuta crocuta
AGTGCGCCCTCTACCGGAGGGGTGAAGAAGCCTCACCGCTACAGGTATTTAGAAAAAAGAAAAGAGGAAATAGTGGGACGAAGTCTGTCTGCGGAAGCAGCGGTTATAAAACATAGTGAAAAGATGTATAATCTAACTTTCTGATCCAAGGAAACCGAGGTTTTTCCCCCCTTTGAATATTTGCTAATACTTAAAAAATAAGTGTGTATATACATATATTTGAAAATTTAGTGTTGGTTTCTTTTGGACTGTTTTATTTTGATGTTGCCCAGAGCAGGCCTGCGGAATCACCCGTGGCATTAATGCAATAGATTCACATTTTATTTAATCCTTGCGTTAGTAATGTATGTTTCTAAAATAACTGTTTTGTAAATAACACATGTGAGGATGGACACTTTTACTTTGGGTAAAATAATACATTTTAGTACGAATTTTATTTTAATAACTCTCAAGGCGGGCGTGTTTTGTTTGAGTAAAGTTCTTCATTTCCTGAAATTGGTGTGTTTCCTTGTGTGGGCACTTTCTGGTTTTGAACTGCCCTCAGCGGTGTCGTTAAGGGCATCTGCCGTTAGAGGGCAGGAGCTGTCCGTCCTTAGCCTCCGCAGATGCTTTTATAGGTCCTCTAAGGTAAAAGCTCCTAGAGCGGAAGGAGTAAGTCAGGCTTGAGGTACAGTTTTGGTTGACACACGCTTAGTAGGAAGAAAAAATGGTGCACAAAAATCGTTCCGTGTGGAAGGTGCCCTGCGCGGCCGAGAACACCCAGACTTCCCCACTGCTGAGGGGTGAGCAGTAGTCAGAGTGAACACGTTCTGGGAAACGGAACTTAAATATACCTGAGAGCGGTCTTAAGTGAAGCCCGTTGGGTGGTGTCGGTGTGTCTTCTAGAAGAATTGCAGGCGTGGGTGGGAAGGCAAACGGGGCCAAAGTGAAAAGAGTCTGAATGTTGACTTTCTTATCAGTGGCCTGACACCCTCCCGAGTATCGATGACAGTCCCCTGGTGCACCTGTTTTCAGGATGAAGAAGATGAACGGGACTTGGATAAACTCCCTACTTGGAACCTCCTTTAACATTAATGCATCTTGCTTTAAAGGAGTTAATAGGTTTGAATATTCAGATCATAAATTGAGGAGTGAAATTTTTACATGGAAGCCAAAGAATAGGAAATGGGTGGTTTATTTTTTTGGAAACTGAAGTGTTTTAACGCTAACCGCTTATCCTTGTACGTTCTTGTATGTGGCTGGTAACCACTGTGTTAACGCTGGCTTGTTCTGTTTTGCGTGAAGGCCTGGCACCGTGGCACTCCGTGAAATCAGACGTTATCAGAAG
>NW_027550189.1:0-1328 GCF_008692635.1 Crocuta crocuta
GAGCCAGAACTGTGGGCTCACACTGTGAACATGAGGACAAGAGTAATAATTGCCTTGTTGGAGCTGCGGTAGGGCAGCTGACCGGCTCAGATGTCCCTGGACTGTAGGTCATCAACATCACAATGACACCTCTGCTCTGGTGGTTAATGTCTCCTTTTGAACAATGAGGCCAAAGAGCTAGAACAATGCACACTGCCCCCCTCCCCTGGGTGAGCCTCAAGACAGATGTTCCCATTGGGTGGCGGTTCCTTTCATACCCTGTCCCCTGCATGGTCTCTCCTGACCCAGGGTCCTTCCTCAGGGACTTCAGATTCATGACACCCCTGGATCCCGGCCCACATGTTCCTGAGAGGGCAGCCCCCAACAGGAAGGCATCTCAGGCCACCAGCAGGCAGGGATGCTGGGGCTTCGTGGACCCAAGAGGCAAAGACTCCTAGATAAAGGGAAGGTCAGTTCAATAAGCCCAGGGCTGCGGAGCCCAGTGTGGGTCCCTCGGCTCAGGGCTGCGTGAGCATCAAAAACTGTGGGAAGAAATCCAGTTTCTGACTGTGATTCTCAAAGGTACCCTTAAATGCAGATTGATGTCAGTCCTTAGAGCACCATCTGGCTCCCTGACGTGAGGATGGATGTTTTTCTAAGAATTGCTCTGGAAGCATTTCCTGTGACTTTGAAGCTGTCACCTGCTCTGAGGGGATTTCCATTATGTCCTATGCTGGGGCTTATGAGTGGGAAGAAAGTCATCAAGAGATAATTTTGGAATTTTGAAAAATGTTCTCTTAGTTTTAACCGTCTCTTGACAAGAAGCGAGAGACACTTCTATCTCCTGTGCTCAGCTGAATGTCTTTCGAAAAGGCAGAGATTGTCTCTCTCTCTTTTGCTCTTTGTGACGCTTATCTTCTTAACACTGAGGTGTAGGTATTCTTTATGTTTTAAATGTTTCTTTATTTTTGAGAGAGAAAGAGAGAGAGTAGAGGAAAGGCAGAGAGAGCAGGACAGAGGATGTGAAGCAGGCGGGGCCCTGTGCTGAGAGCAGCGTGCCCCAAGCAGGGCTCAAACCCACGGACCAAAAAAAAAAAAAAAAACCCACGGACCAGATGGCGAGATCATGACCAGATCTGCAGTCGGACGCTCAACTGATTGAGCCACCCAGCTGCCCCAAAGGCAAAGGTTTCCTTACACATAAAGGGAACTTCAGCAGACACACAGAGAGAACTGGACTTCGGAGCTTCTCAGCTTGCTCATCTTAAGTGGCTGCCTCCTCCTCATCCCTAGTCGTCATTTTTCCTTGCTTTATTGGTATTTTTTAAAAGTCTTATGTTAATTTTTTT
>NW_027550190.1:0-1330 GCF_008692635.1 Crocuta crocuta
TTTCCTCAGAGCTGTGGCAGAAAAAGAGAGCAAGTGGAGCCTGCGTGTGCATGCGCATGCACACACGTGCGTGGGTACATCTGCATGTGCACACACGTGTGTGCACACACGTCACCTGTGCGCGTCTCACTCCTAACGTGCATGTCTACCTCACCCTTTGGGAAGTTAGCTGAGCTGTCCTGTGAGCAGCCCTGGAGGGACCCACGTGGTAAGGAACTGATGTTCTGGCCACTGATCGACCACACGTGTGAGCTTACAGGTACATTTCCCAGCCCTTCAGTTGATGCAGCCCCAACCGACACCTTGCTGGCCAGCTCAGAGCCCGTGAGTCAGAACCACCCAGCTGTGCTGTTCCCGAGCTCCTGACCCACGCATATCAAGGCAAGAAATGGTCACCTCTGAAAACCACTAAGTGTTGGGGTCGTTTGTTACACAGAAGTAGAAATGCCTCCTCAATGCCTTTTCCTCCCATCACCCCACTCAGTCACCTTCACTCAGCTCCATTTGAAGTGATCTTACTTGTTTCTTGTATCTATTCTTCAATAAAGGGGTGCCCTGTGAAGACAAGGGATTTGTTAGGTTCACTGTGGAGTCTGCAATGCTAAGACCATGTAGAAGCTCCTGGTTAATGGCTGCATTACAGTGATGCATCAATGCTAGTAGCCCATCATTCTGGGATGTCCTGTGTCGGAGAAGCCAGGACATGCCAGGGAACAAGAACAGACCCTGAGTCAGATCTTCCTGATTCCAGCCCCGGCACTGCCACTTACTACTGCTGTCAAGTGACCCTAGAATGTCACTCAACCTCTATGAGGACCAGTTTTTCTTATCTGTTGATCAGGGATGATAACAACCCACATGGATGCTGTAAGGAGACTAGGCTTTTCTGTCCACCTGCCTAAGGTGTAATGTAAGAATGTGGGTCCTCTGCCACTAGACTGCTGGGAGGCTGCTCCCGGGCAGACCCTCAGGGCAGGAGGGAAGGAGGAGGGGCGATTCTGTAGTAGATGATGCATCCCCAAGTGCCAGAGCCCAGCACGGAGCCTATCATCCAGCAGGCTGCAGGGCGTGGGAGGATGTTTGTTATGTGAACCCATAATGGAGCTGGCTGCAAACTCACCTGCAACGAGCAGCACACAGCAGTCACCTTTTAAACCGAGGATGGCCATGTTCATATGTGAACCTCAAGGCATATCATCATGGTCTGAGGGCAGATGGAGTAAAAGTGATGTGGGGAGAAAGGGCAGAGAGCAGCTGGGCAGAACTCTGGCGAGGGTGACGCCTATATGTGCACACCTGGCCGTGGCATCAGTGTGGTGTGGGTAGCACA
>NW_027550191.1:0-1331 GCF_008692635.1 Crocuta crocuta
AAAAAAAAAAAAGAAAAAGAGTCTGCCAGGTTCTAGAGGGCAGATAAGACCTGGAATAAGGTCCAAAATTGGAGAGAATATCTTTTTTAATGGTTGTCACCTTTAGGGCAGGTAAAGTCAGTACTGCACAGTGACTGAAATTCTGAGAGAAAACCCACAGTGTTTCTGGCCTGAAGAACCATATGGCAGAGTTTGTAGCAAGCATTACTGCAGGGAAATGAGAAGTGAATCCCAGAGTGAACTTGATGGATGTAGCTCCAAGTTCTATGTATAAATCCTACCCAAGTCTTTGACTGACCATTGAAGCACATTTTCATAGTAGATCACAAACTTCCCAACTAAAGGTAGGTTACTGAACTGAGATTTCCATTTGTAATTTGAGTCCATCTAAGGTAATTTTTTGCTAAAACAAAAATATTGACAGTCTTCAGAAAATGAAACAGAATCCACAAGACCCAGGATACAATCTCAAAGTGAAGAATGAGTAAAGAATGACCCATCCTCAAGAGGAAAAACAGACCAACCCCAATAGACTTTAAAGCAACAATTATGATAATAATTGTTAGAAAAATGAGGTAAATAAAATATGTTCATAATGAATGAAGAGATAAGAAATTTCAGCAAAGAAATAGAAATCATAAAAAATTTCCAAGTTTAAATTTTAGAATTAAAAAAGACAGTATCTTAAATAAAATTCACTTGGTGAGCTTAATAGTAGGATGGAAATAACTGAGCAAAGAACCAGAGAACTTGAAATTATCCAATAAGAAGAATGGAGACCAAGTGATAGAAGAAAAGAAATAGAGCCTTAAGAATTTGTAGAACCCATAACAGGCCTTCTAACATATTTCTAATTGGAATCCTGGAAGGCAAGAAGAAAGAATGAGGCAGAAAAACTTTTGAAGAAATAATGACCGCAAATTTCCTAATCTGAGACATAAATTTACAGATTCAAGAAGCTCAGTGAAATTCAAGCAGAGTAAATACAAGAAGACACTGCTAGGCATATTGTAGTCAAACTGCTAAAAACCTAATGTAAAACAGTATAGAAAGCATCCAGAGAAAAGTAGCATGTTAAATACAGGGGAACAATGATTACCTTCTGATGACTTCCACTAGGAACTATGGAGGCCAGCAACCATGGAACTGTATCTTTATGCTAGGGGAAAAAGCCCATCAACCTAGAGTTGTATATGAAGCAAAAGTTTCCTTCAAGAATAAGGACAAAATATTGGAACTACACCAAAATAAAAAGTTTCTGTACAGTAAAGGAAACCATCAACAAAATAAGAAAGTTAACTGAATAGGAAAAGATATTTGCAAATGATACA
>NW_027550192.1:0-1330 GCF_008692635.1 Crocuta crocuta
GTTTACTGCAGAAGAAGTGACTCTTTCTCACGTTGAGTCTTCTGATCCGAGAGCTTGGCATATCTTTCCATCTGTTCAAGTCTGTTCTTGTGTCTTTCTGAATGACTTTGCAGCTTTCCTTCTTTATATTTTGGTTGTTTCTCGTTAAATGTATGCCTAGGTATTTCATTTTTGGCATTATTAATGGAATCTTCCTTCTTATTTTCTAGCTGGTTATCCTTCTATATATGAAAAGTTTTGATTTCCGTCTGTTAGTTTTATTGCCTGTTACTTTACTAATTTCTTCCACTGTTTATAGCCCTTTTTCCATTAATTCTTTCTTCCTAATTTCGTGTGGGTGCTTCCTGACTCTTGTGTAATTCCATCAGCACATAGCTCCACCACAATGTTAAATAGCAATGAGATATTAGGCATCTCTTTTTGTTTCTGACTTTAGTGGTAGAGTCCCTAGTTAATGTTTCCCCATTAAGCAAGTTATTGCCTTTTGGGCTAAGATTTGTATATTTGATTAGTTAAGGTAGTTTATCCAGCTGTATGACTTGTGAGCAGTCCCCAAACGCAACACTTGCAAAAAGTAATTCTGAAAAACAACAAAAAAGTGGCTGCTCTACAGGTGTATGCTGTTCACCACCAACTTCCACTGATTAGAATACCTATATGAAAGAAAACCAGTTGGAGGACAGGTATACAGGGCATATGCTAAGCAGTGCCATCACATTCACATCATATTTACTAGAAAACCACTTGGCAATAAACCTAGCTGGAGTATTAGAGTTAAAATTCCTTTCCCTGGGCCATTAAATAATAGAATTTAACGACAAGGATATTCTAGTGTTTGTTAAGAGAATTTTTTTAATGTGGAGCTAGAATTTAACTGGGCCCAAACACTTAAGATTTTACTTATACTATTACATATTTGCTACTTAATAATTCTCCGATTTTCAAATACCTTTACCGTCATTTATTAGTATTGATTCTGCTTACAGATTAATAGTTAAACACACACGCTCTGGAAGCACGTTGGTTTGGCAGAATCGAAATCTGGCTACACATACCTGTTGAGTGACCTTCAATAAGCCCCTTACCCTCATTTCAGCTGTAAAACGAAGTCACAGAATTTCCACCTGGGTTCCGTGACTTTCAAGCTTTAGCATTTCATCCTAGCCCTTTACCTCTTGTGACTCCGTTTCTGTCATTGTGAAATGTGCTGCCTATTTCGTACAACTCCAGTGAGGTTCAAACGTGACGTACACGAAGGACTCTAAAATGTGATAGTTTCAGGGCACCTGGGTGGCTCGGTTGAGCATCCAACTTTGGCTCAGGTCATGAT
>NW_027550193.1:0-1331 GCF_008692635.1 Crocuta crocuta
GAGCTTCTGGAAATACCTGCCTCTGGCAGCCGGCTTCCTGATTGGAACACCCTCGGACCACCCCCGACACCTCATTCCTATTTTGAGGGCTTATAGGGCCTTGGGTATGGAAAGAAGCCCATCTGTGACACCGTCTATTCTGATGTTTAAAAGAATTTAAGAAATATTGTAACATCCACACACATACATAGATTCTGTATGTGCCCATCAAATACTTAAGTCTTAGTGCCCTGACACTCACTATCTGTGTGACCTTTGCAGTATGTGTTTAACCTCTATGAACATCAGTGTTCTTATAGGCAAAATGGGACTAACAACAGCACCCTGAGTGATAAATAATTGATGCTGTTATAAAGACAAAATGAGATTATGGACACAGAGCACACAGGTTTTAGAGTAAAACACACTACGTGGTCAATAGACAGTGATGTCAATATTGTGATTGCTGTGTCATGAACTACCCAGAGAATTTGTATTACTGCTCTGATCTGCAGAAGCTTTATGTTGTATGGGAGTCCCTCCTGATGGAAAGGGAAATACTTTAATAAAGAAGCTTCTTTCTTCACTTCTGCCACTGGAAGCAATTTATCTCATTGGCAAGAGCATCGATATTCTCTCGATATCAGGGAAAGTGAAAGCTTCTATATTAACAGTAGGTTTTAGATGCTGTAATTATTCTTTCTGACTGGATAACATTAATAATAATAATTGATTTCGTCCCCTCACAGATTATTTCCTTCATCACTCTGCTCTGTTCTAGAAACATAACAATCAGAGCTCTTTGCTTTAGAAGAGACGTAGCTCTAGGAATCTAGAGGCAAATTGGTTTGAACTTGGTTTTTTGGAAAAAATGAACAGTTCCCACACTGTAGAGAAAATCATTGGGAGACCCCATGATGAATCAGAGCAAGAATTTTGTGCTCATTTAATGAAAAAAAGACTGAACAATCAGACCCTCATGTTACTCCTGTACAGGGGGCTGGGCCCCAGAGAAGTTACTTCATGGTGTTTTTATGTACAAGAGGCTTGGGAGCAGTTGAGCCTCTGTGAAGTCCCTGTGCACCAAGGAGGATTCAGGAGAGCAGATCTATTTTCATGGGAGTAGAAATTCTCATCGGTGTCATTTGTGTAAGAGTCACCTTTTCAGGTAGAAAGGAAGTTAAACGTATAACTTTCAAGCCAGTCTACATGGAGAAGTAGAGTTATCTTGAGATGTGCCCATATGTCATTGTCATAGAAGAGAGACAGTGGCTGTTGTTATTGTTATTGTGTTAGGAAATTATACGTAGTAGGGAATACTGAGAAGCTCTTTACAGGTCATGATGATTCCT
>NW_027550194.1:0-1332 GCF_008692635.1 Crocuta crocuta
ATGGGGAATCTCACTTGTTCTATCTGCCTGTTCTGGACACATGATCCGGTATTAGTGCTCTGTTATGCCATCAGATCACAGAAAGTGGGGAGTGAATGTGTTTCCCTTTGCACAAGTTCTAATATAGCACGGGAGAGGCATTGTATGGATACTGTGTTCTCAGTATCTGAGGCAGAGTAGATGAGATCTTGCCCAATGTAGGAATAAGGAGGGAACATATTTTGTAGTGGAATAGTGAATTTTCTGTAGGATTCTTATTTGGGGATTTGGGAATGCATTAAGTTCTTTGAAGGGAGAATAACTCTTATTGATATATACTTAACTCAAACTGAACACATAGGAAAAGAAGCCTCAGAGGAAACTCAGGCATGCAGAGTTAGAGTTAACATTTGGATAGATAAAGATAACAATGTTGACATTATCAGGACATGAATTTAACATTGATTTACAATTTTTTGAAGGTTTCTTTCTTTGGAGTGCCCCTAAAAATGGAAATATTAAAAATATTCATCACTAAGACTGAGGTTAATATGTTATACATTATATCACATAGGATATTCTTTGATACTATGTAGAAAAAGTATGATGTCAGCAAGAGGGAGGGCTAGACAGTCCCAATGCTCAACCCCCTGCCAAATCACAACAGAAATAATAAACAACTAGAGACTGACCAAAAGAGCTCTGAAAGAGCTTTGGAAAATACTAGACTGTTATGACAATAAACAGTGCACCTCTATCTAAGGTTCAATGGTGCCAGTGGATCACTCTTTTCAGTGCTTCTCACAATATCTTTGTTACAGTAAATGCCCAATAGATGGTGTAGAATTAGAATTTTGTTAGAAAGGTAATGAGGGAAATGATGGTGGTGGATAGTAATGGGTGGTGGTGGTGCTAGACAAGCATGAGAAGTGACTAGTGACACCTACTGTCCAGTCCTTGTTCCAAAATCTCTGGTCACAAGTATGGATCTTTACCAATGCACAACTCATATAGGAAGATACACAAGTCATATTTCTGTGCATTTTTTTAAAATTCAGGAGACATACTCTATTCTTCCTATCTTACCTTGAGCCAAGGTTATATACTATCAATAACAATCAGAAGACAGAAGAAGGGGTTGAGCATTGGGACTGTCTAGCCCTCCCTCCATATCCATCTATTCTCCTGTATCTTCACTTAATATTCCCAGGCCAATTAAATTTTAGCTTTGGTTCTGGTTCTCAGGAATCCTATAATATGTCCTCTAATTAAGTACTGAATGAACTTGGTGCTACATTTTACCTACTACTGATTCCCTGGATTATTGTTACCCTCACTGGCTTCCTGACTGCT
>NW_027550195.1:0-1331 GCF_008692635.1 Crocuta crocuta
ACCCAAACGTCAGGAGAGAGCTATGAAGTTCATCTGTGTGGGTGGCTACATGACTGCTATTTGGGAAACTGGGGAAAAGGCCTCTCCGTGATGGGGGAGAAGCGGTGACCCCTCGGAGCAGTGCCCTCTCCTGGGAATCGAGGCTTTGACCTTGAGGGGGTTTTCAGTGGAAATTCTCGTTGCCTTGGGGAAAGGGGAATATTCTTTTAACCTTGTACATTTTGTTATTACAAATGGTTGCAACATTATGTTTGACTATTTTCTTTCAATATGAATAAAATTCTCTCACATGGAACATGTATTACAGCTTTCTTATTTTTCCTTCTCACCTCAGGTCAATTTCTTTTTCTTCATCCAACTTTATGTGAGTAAAGGGGACCTTGGTGCATACAGTCTAATCCAAGGGCCTGTAACTTGTTCAAAACACAAATGCTCAAGCACAAGCCAGCCCTACTGAGCCGGGATCTGAGTGGCAAAGTAACACTTCCAGGTGTTTCAAATTCAGGTGAAAGTGGGAAAATGGACTGGTTCTTAATTTGCATATCCGAATCACCTGGGAAGTTTTAACTACCAGAGTGACTGGCTCCTACCCCTGGGGATATTCATTTGCTGGGCTGGATTTGAAACGTGGCATGAGATGATAGAAAATACATTTAGGCGTCCCTGGGGGGCTCGGTTACGTGTCTCCCTCTTGATTCCGGCTCAGGTCAGGATCCCTAGTTCGCGCGTCAGTGCCCCACGTTGGGCTTTGCACTGACAACGCTGTTCCTGCTTGGGACTCTCTCCCTCCCTCTCTCTCTGGCCCTCCCCCACTCATGCACACTCTCTCATTATCTCTTCAAATAAATAAACAAACTTAAAAAAATATGTATATATATAGGTCTCTGTCCCCGGTTCCTGACACAGGGCTCCTAAAATCCCTGGAATATCTCTGCAAGTGATAAGAGCATTAGGAGCATGTCTTGCGCTTATCAGGGGACTCTGGGTGGGCTCCTGGATGGGGCTGGTCTCCAGAAAGAGCCAGCCGCCACCTTCCTTCGGCCCCACCCCCGTCCCCTCCTCCAGAGAGGGGCGGGGCTGGAAGTGGAGTTAATATCCGTCTTGCCCACCTGAGGAAGCCTCCATAAAACCCCAAAGACGGGCATTTGGAGGGCTACCAGGCTGGCGAGCACATTCGTACCAGGAGGGCAACGCACCCCAGCTCTTTACTAGAGTGAAAATGTAAGTGTTTCCCTGAGCTCCGTGAGCTGCTCCAGCAAGTTAATCAGACCCGAGGAGCGGTTGTTGGAACCTCTGGTCTGTAGACTGTCACTCAGAAGCCCGGGTGACAA
>NW_027550196.1:0-1322 GCF_008692635.1 Crocuta crocuta
AAAAAAAAAAAAAAGTCTTGCCTCTGTGTCAGAGCTTCATAAACTTCAATTGTACTATTCAATTTCCCCACATGGTAAGAGTGGAATGAATCTGTGAAAAACGAAGGTATTACTTCCCCTTCATACTAATTCCCAAAAAAGAGTAGGACACAAAGTCCTTAATAAACCATCAAAAGTGCCCAGAAGGAAATATTTTAAAACATTTTGTCTGTCTACTTAATGGACTCATGAGTAGTTTGTTTTAATATGTGGAAATCTTACCTTTCAGACTGTAGACTCTTTTTTTTGTTTGTGCGTCCTGAAAATACTTTGTGCTTGAAAGGGTTTCTTGAGAAGACGGTTTAATGGACACACCTTGGCAAAGACCAAGGGAATCCACAGATTTACCTCTGAAACCATTCCCTTCACCCCTGGGCCTCTGTTCTCTGCTGCAGGAGACAAATGTGCACAAAGAACTAACAGATACTAAGTAGCCTCCTCTGTCCTGTTCATCAGTGTTATGAAGATATAAAAATAAGACTTAGACAATGCAATAGGGAATTTGATATATTTAGCTGGTCACAAGCTGAATTTTGCTTGTCACTGCTATAAAGAGGTGAGGAAAAGCTTTTTTAAAAACTGTTTTTAAGATGCAAGGTGTAGGGAGTTAAGATCATCCCTATAACTTGCTAAAACTGATTCTAACAATACACAGTGCCACTTTCCATCTGTTGGATGCTTACGCAACACACCATCACTGGCGATCAGAGCTGGGTCAGGACCGATTACCCTTCTCCCCAGACCTCTATTACTAAGGCCTGCAGAAGCCTTATCCTCCAAACTAGAGCCACATCAGCCTGGTGGTTACCACGCACACCTGGTGGTCTCTTGCTCTCTCTTTTTCTTCCTATCAGTCCTCTTTGGTCTGATTTAGAGACTCTCTCCTTTTCCTTTTGCAACCCCAATGCCACTAGAGAGAGACATTTTCTGAATAATATTAAATTATAATAGAATCCTTCTGAATAGTACTTTTTAGTCAAAGCCCTCACCTGTAGTGGTACAGGCGCCATGTCTTAGTGCTCTGGGTCCCTGGAAATCATTCTGCCATTCACAACTACCAACGGACAGTTCCACTACAAGTAGAGTTCAAATGACTCAAAACAGACTAACCTCAAATCAGGATTCTGGATTTTATTCCATTATTGTGATGTTTTTAAGTTTATTTATTTTTGAGACAGAGAGAGAGAGAGAGCACATGCACAAGTGGGGGAGAGGCAGAGAGAGAGAAGGAGACAAATAATCTGAGGAAGGCTCCAGGCTCTGAGCTGTCAGCACAGAGCCCA
>NW_027550197.1:0-1333 GCF_008692635.1 Crocuta crocuta
TTTATACGCCACTGCTTTGCTCCTCTTGTGGGATTGTGTTCAGACAAGGGATATAATTAGCCAGCTTTCTTTGGAAGAGCGCTGACCTGCTGGCCGTGGAACCCGGGAGGGGACAGAAGTGTGATGTTAATGATTCACTGCAGTGAAAAAGCACAAAGCTAACCAGAATGGTTTGGGGGCCTCCCTAGGGGGTGGGGGCCAGTTGGAGGGGAGGCCAGGAGGGAGAAAACAGTGCGGTGAACGGGGATGGGACTTAGCAACACTTTAGGGTGGCCGCCCGGAGTTACAAGTCCTGTGTGTGCTTTACTCAAATACCAACCGTGGTTGATGCCAGCAGGGTAGGAAATCAGAATGATTACCTGGCAAGAATCTAGCCTAACGCCTTTCATCCAAGAGTAGTACTTGCGCCTTCCTCTGCAGACAGATGCCGATGGGACAAAGCTAACCGCAGACAGGCAGCCCCAGTTAAAACGCCTCCCTGTCAAACCCATGGTCTCTCTACACCCCTACCTCGCAACCCCGCACCCCTTATAAATCCACTCATCCATCACGGCCACCCTGTGGGTGCCTTCGCTTGTCTGGCCAGTCCTCAAACACATACTGAGTCCCCTCTGGGTACTAGGCACCAGAAACAGGAGGGGGACAGAACACTCCCTCCCTGGTGTGGGAAGCTCCCCGTTCACCCGTGGCAAGGGACACAAGACAGGGTGTCCCCACACCCGAACACAGGGCAGGGGCTCAACCAGGGGACCAAGGGACACATACTTTCCAAGCTACTGCACACTTCCCCAGTGTGTTCTCTGACCCTGACCACTCTCTGGTCAAGGATGGTAATGACAGTACCTCCCAGTTTTACAGATGAGCTGAGACCAAAGACCCGCTCGCAGTCCCAACTACCACAGGCCGTAAACACTCCAGTTTGTTAATTCAACTGGAATATCCTCGAAGCCTGCTGTTTGCCAGGCACCACGGAAGGTCTGAGGATGTGCGGGTTAAGATTAATTCCCAGCCCTTCTGGGGTCTGCAATTCAGGGAAAGAGGCAGAGGTTGGAAAAATAAATACAAATAAATGAGTAATTGTGAGTTAGGAAGAATCTTCTGTGAAAAAGGACAAGGAACAGAAGCACAAAGCACACTGATATAATTTAGATGATGAGGATGAAGGTGGAGGGGTGGCGGTCAGGTACGCTCTTTTTGAAGTACCCTAAAGAGTGAGAAGAAACTTACTGACAAGAGTTTAGAGAAGAGTATGCAAAGCAGTGGGAAGAACACATGCAAAGGCCCTGAGGCAGGAAAGAGACTGGCTCTGGAAGCATTCAATCCACAGATACTT
>NW_027550198.1:0-1334 GCF_008692635.1 Crocuta crocuta
TGACTCACATTGGATTATTTATTCTCCTGAGACAGACCCGAGTGCCAGCTAAGGATCGTAGGGCACCGTCCCTGTAGCCAGCAGAGCCTGAATTACTGGATGGTTAACACCTTCAGAGATCCCTGTTTGTATGTTCACTTGAACCTACCTTATTATTATTAAGGGTTGTTCACAATAATTTGTTAGGCTCCTAACAGTGTTGAGGACAAGCTTCTGGGTGAAGCGCATAGCTTTCCTAAGGAAATGACTGTTTACACGTGGGGGTGATCACTCACACGCCTAGTGTGCGCAGACGTTTTCTCAAAAGTGTCTGCGTGGCTGCTCAGTGGTCACTTAGTGATCACTGCAGATAGGGCTCATACTTCATTAACAAAAATAAAAAGGATGAAAAGTTGCAGAAACTGGGCTCAATTGCTGTCTAAACTTAATAGGTATATCCGAGCTGTTCTATTTTTTTATGTGATCCAGACAGTTCTTATTAGAATTCTGAATTTATGAAGTCTACATGCACCCGCATTTTTCTCTGTGCTAAAATATAGCTTGAGAATCTGGTGTCTGAACTCCGAGTGGTTTCAGAGCTGGGTTTGCAGTCCATGTGCAGACGAAGAATCCTGGAATAGGGCTCTATACACACACCTTCAGTAATGCCATTGTCAACCCCAGGACAAAACCCACAGTCTGCCTTGCTCTCTACAGACTGACCTCAGGCTTTCTTTTTGACTTTATCCCTTGCCACTCCCTGTGAGCCCTTTGCCACTGTCCCCCGGACATGCTGAGCTCATGTCATCCTTTGAGTCTCTGCCCCTCTGATTCCAGTTCATCTTTTGAGATTCAGCTTGTTTTGAGCCTTTCCTGACTTCCTGCCTCCTAGAGTAGCACCTCTGTAGGCCTTCAGTTTTGAAGGCTGTTTGTAATGTTTTCTAATTTACTAAGACCCCTTTCAAGTCTTCAAAAGAGAGGAGCCTTTCTAGACCTCTCTCCCCACAAATATGAAAGCATACCTGATATTCAAAGGGAACACTCATAGGAAGGGTGATTGTGATTTTGTGAAAGTTTGGTTCAACGACAAATAACATATCTATGCTTTACAAAATAAATATATTTTTTTCTGTAGGACATTTTCAAAAAATTTTAAAAATACACATCTAGGACAGTCCTGACTTATAAAAAAAAGACAACTCAAGAAATGGGCATTAAATGCTGAAATGGCAAATTATTAGTACCATCCAAGGCAGTATCTAACTGTAAAAATTAAGAGCTGCTGGATTTTTTAAAATGCTGAGGTTGGGGCGCCTGGGTGGCTGAGTCGGTTGAGCCTCTTGCTTTGGCTCAGG
>NW_027550199.1:0-1334 GCF_008692635.1 Crocuta crocuta
AGATTGAGCCGTTAGATACACTGGGTCACTAGTGCCAGCAAGTACAAATGTAACCCTTTGACTACAAAGCCTATTATTATAACCAAGATCCTCTACTGATTCTCAAAGCCATTGCATTCTGAAACTTCCATGTGTCAATACTAGCACTGGAAACACCACTGTGCCACTTATTCCGTTATTGACTTGACACACTATTTACTAGTCACCAAATGGTGTTTCATCAGGGTATGGCCATCCATGCAATATCAGGTAGTGTTAGATAATTTTCTTTCATAAACTTTATAGAAGGATAGTCATAACAAATTACAACATATGGGATGTACTGAAAACAACAGAAATGTTGTTTCTTACAATTCTGGAGGCCAGAAGACCCACCTATTCCAGTATAATTTCATTTTTTTACTAATTACATGTACAGAGTGGCACCTAAATAAGTGCACAGATATTGAAGTTTAGGACCTGAAATATCTTAGAGAAGACAAAATTCAACCCACAGCAAGGATACCTTTGTCCTAGTAAGTTTTATCTTTTAAAAAATAGACTGTAATAGTTTCTGTACATAATACTGTATGGAATGCTAACTATTAGTCAGTGAACTTCAACACACAGTGGCTTAAAACAGAATTTTTTTCCTGAGATACAGGGATAAAGGAGCTAGAACTGGAAGAGTGGGTATATGCTGTGAGGTTTACATATATCTCTCAACTTGATGTTTTACCATATCCACAAAATTCACATTTTAAGATGACTCACAGGCACTCTCTGTGCTCCAACCCTTGAGGAGTGAGAAAAAATGAAGGAAAAAGTGTATGTCCTTTCTTTGAGGGAAATATCTGAAAAGCATACACATCATTTCCATTTCACAACACTTCTATCAGCATATCAAGGGCACTCCTAATTGCACTGTGGTTTGTAACAATCAGTCTTAAACTGGACTGGGATGTCCTTAGGTAATACGTATATTATTCCCCAAATTGTTCTATCCAAAATGGCGGCTACTAGCTGCATGTTTCATCTAAATTTAAATTTAGTTGGAATGAATTTAATTGACTAAAATATGAAATTCAATCCCTAACAAAATTTCAGGTCCTCAGTAGCCACCTTTTGCTAGTTTTTTGGACCACATTGATGTTGGTAGCATTCCCAAAATTATAAGAAGTTCTCGTTAGAAATAACTTCTTTAAAATTAGGGATTAAAAGACATGTAAAAAGACTAGAAATTTACTACAGAAAACCAACAACGGATGTGTTCCTTTAGATTTCGTGGCTGTAAATGAATTGATAGATTGTTCTTCCACCCAACTTAAAAAAATTATGTTTATTTAGTTGAGAGA
>NW_027550200.1:0-1327 GCF_008692635.1 Crocuta crocuta
TGACCTGAGCCGAAATTGGACTCTTAACCGACTGAGCCACCCAGGTGCCCCCTCACAACCTCATTTAAATATAAACTTTCCACATTGGAAATGATATTCGATCTGAGCTCAAATGTATGCACATAAAAATAACGACATTTATTAAAGCCAAAAGTATTTAATAACCCTGCCAAGTGTCATGCAGGAGATGAGTCAACATGGCCATGGGGTCCCAAAGTTTCTGACTCTAGACTTAGCTGTGGATAAAGAGCATTCCTCAGGGCTGAAAACTGACTTTTCTCTTCTAGGCTCAACTTAGCTTAGAAAATGTGTCACATAAACTGGGCAGAATTTTAAAAAGAGCATTTTGAAATATTCCTCTTATATTATTTACAGTTTACAAATCACTTTTGCATAATTATATGATTTTATCCTAAAAAGTACAGAAAAATAAAGGGAAACAAGAAGGCAAAGGGAAAAGAGAGAGAGAGATCGAAATGAGAAAATTTTTCAGGTCTTCAGGTCCAGATAATGGGCAAAGCCTGGGGAATGTTCTATGAGGAAAAGACTTCCTAGCTACATTCTAGGGAAAGAGAAACACATCTGTTCCTCTGTCCTACTCACCTGCACCTGGCCAGGGAAGCAGAACTGTGAAAAGAAGGGTCCTGATGGTCAGGAATAAAGGCTGCATCCCGGTTGGGGGTCTCAGTGCTAGAAGGTCAGAACTCTCCTCCTGCAATCTATCATGGATTACTGTCCTGAAGTCTGGTACATTGACATTCAAACAATTTCTAAAACACTATGAATGTGATTCCCAAACAGAAAACTAACTTGGTAGGTCACTCACATAAGGGAAAGTGAAAGCAAAAAGTAAGTGGATTCTGAACAAATTGAGCCACGCTTTTATATACTAAAGGACCAAATAAGGAAGAAGGCTAAAGCAGGGTAATTGATCACAGGATGAAATAATCACCTTACACAATGAAGAAAACTTTGACCCTAAACTCTTCATTTCAGAATTGAGATTGGTTTTCTGAATTAGAATTGAAAACACTCTTTTAGTCTTTCAAGGGAAATTAAATGAGTGATAATCAAATTATCTTAATTGGCAGAAAGCCAACATGAACAGTGTCATATATTGCAGACAGAAGCTCTTTGCAAAAGTACAGAGGCTGTAAAATGTCTAGACCTACACATCCCAAGAGATGGTGTTTCAGGAATGTGCTTTAGCAGGGGAAAAATTGCCTTCTCTGATCCTACTTTTGGGGTGAGCATGGGAGCACCTGTTCCAGATATTTTAGCTCTAATTTATACACAAACATATATCGAGCAAAAATGAAAAAAAAAA
>NW_027550201.1:0-1335 GCF_008692635.1 Crocuta crocuta
AGCCAAAGTCGGACGCTTAACCAGCTGAGCCACCCAGGTGCCCCCTGACCCTCACGTTTTATCTCATTTAAGTACCTTCCGGTCTGTGTCAGGTTCCTGCGACGGGTAACCTATGGACTCTATCTCTTTCCCCTCCGACCGGTTCATCACGGAGATTGCAGAATTTTCAGGTCCCAGGTCTGGGAATCTGTATTTCGACCAAGTGGTCCCGGTGACCGTGATCAGTCACAGGGTTTGGGAGACTGCTACCTGTGAGGAGGTCCCGGACCCCGAGGGTCCCGGCTTCGGTTTCGATACGCTTTCTTTCTCAGTACCCACCCCGTTCCGATGGGGGTCATGATATCTGTGAGCTGCCGTCATCTGTTGGCTCGTGACAAGACGCGTTTTCCTGCGTTGCCATCAGCCATCGTTTTATCCCTCAACCCCCAGGTCTCCACTAGAATTTCTCTGGCCTGCTGCCAGTCCTTCTCCTCCGGGCCCTCTCCGTAGGCTGGAGCCAGCCACTGGCTCAGGCCACCATCAGAAGGCCAGGGCGCTAAAGGGGCTGCTGCTTCATTGCAATGACATCAGCAGCCTCTGTTTGGTCCGTGAACCAGGCGTAGGGGCCCCTGCCCCGCCTGGATCGCAGGCTTTGCCCAAAGGATCCTTTGAGCTGCTGGGAAATGGTAGACTGCCGATAGTGCTGTTTCTCTGGCTAACTGAGGGACACCCCCTACAGCTCAGACCTGCCAAGGAAGACATTCTAGAACCTTCTTCTCCCTCGCATCAGAGAGGGGAGTCCTACCTTTGGGAGATGTACTCTGGGAGGGCAGGAATGGGAATGAAAGCAGGGAGGAGGCTTTTGGGCTGGGGGGCTGGGAAGCAGAAGGAAGGAAGGAACAGAGAGGATTTTGTTCTATTAATATTATGTCGTTGTCACCGTTAGGGGGCTGTGAGGGCTTCTCTGTGTCAGAGGCTGCGCTGAAGGCTGGATGTGGCCCACTGACTGCTCACCTGGCACCCCCGACTCCTGCAGTGTTATCCCCGCTTTGCAGCGAGGAAGCAGGCTGGGTGTCACGGCCATTCATTGCCAAGGGGCGGACTCAGGATTTGAACACCTGCCTGGGGGACACCACTGCCTGAGCTCCTAGAAGTCTCACAGCAACTCCGGGCTAAGGATGACGTTTTAAGCACCAGCGGCAGGTGCACCGTCCATTCCTTTCTTCTCCCAAATGGCAGAGTCCCGGGGTCACCCTGTCCTCAGAGCATGGGGACTCTGTGCTCCGGGGAGCCACCCCGGGGGCCATCATGGTCCCATGCGCACTCCCTGCAGCTCGTGGACACTGCAGACTGGGG
>NW_027550202.1:0-1337 GCF_008692635.1 Crocuta crocuta
AGGACAGCCCAGTGAGGCTTGGGCTGTTGGCAAAGGAAGATGCTGAGAAGCTATCACCGAATTTCTTCAAACCCAGGCCGTATTCATACGTGAGAATCCTCCAGCACATCAGAGCTCATAGAAGTGGAAAAGCCAAGTGAGGTTAAGAGCAACTCAAAGTCAAGACCTTGGCGTTCTCATCCTGTTCTAAAGAACAGGACCTCCACAGTAACGCAAACTTGCTTTCTAAACTTGTGCCACCACTTTCTCACCATCGGGCCTTGGGCAGACCATGAAATCGAAGGGCAAATCAGACAAGAGTCATGCCCTGCCTAGTTTCCATAGTGAATCTGAGATTCAGATGAGATGAGGAATAAAGGGGTATGTTTAACTATGAAATTCCACAAACCCAGCCAGACTTCCTAGTAAGATGAAGATGATAATGATGATGATTCTCTATGCCAGGCGATTTTCTGGCTAATTCCAGGAATAGGAAGGACAGAAGGTCACCTTGAAGCCAAACTCAATATTATTTTTTTCTACCAGTTTCAAAGAATAGGCAGAAAAGAAAACCACCTTGAGGCAGATGTTCACTGTTTCTCTAGAGAATGACCAGAGTGAATTCCCATGTCGCCTAGGTGTTTTATGGCCAGTAGGGCTGGGGAACACTCATGGCCACGGCAGAGAGGTAGGACATGACCTTCTGTGGCTCCATCAAAGCTGCTACTTTGCTTGGAGACTCTGTCCCCAGAGTACAAGTAAAATGATCCACACAGGGAAAGTATAATCCCCTGGGATCAAACAGCCAAGGTGTTGATGACTCTTCTGGAATTTGGATATGGGGAGACCCACTCGATGAGCACAGACTTGCCCCAACCAAAGAGGTGTCAACATACTGTATGGATAAGGCAAGGAATACTGTTTCTTGGAAATAAAGGTAGGCTGAGAAAGGCTGGAGCACAGGATGATGGCTCTGGGTGTTCACAATGGTCCAAGGGTTCATGAGTAGAAGGCTGGTTTGGTTATATCATGAGCCGGAAAGTTCTGTGGATCCAGCTAACCTGGCACAAACGTTGTGCTTTGAATAGCAATGACTGAACATATAAATATCACCTGAAAAGTAATAACCTGAAGTCCTGAGGCAGGCCCCCAAGCCCTATGCAGACGCCTGAACCAGCAAGCTCACCGTGGAGGCTGCAAGTTTCTTAATGTGCTGAAGAACCACCTTCAACAGATCATCCGTGTGGCCATGACCAGCCCTAGTAGCAAGAGAAGGATCAGACCCAGTTCTTTCCTAACCCGGCTTTCAAAAAAGGAGGCCATTCAGGGACACCTGGGGGGCTCAGTTAAACGTCTGA
>NW_027550203.1:0-1336 GCF_008692635.1 Crocuta crocuta
CTCTCTCTCTCTCTCTCTCTCTTAAAATAAATAAAATAGCTTTTAAAAATTAACTAATTAAAAAGAAATTATCCTTTACCTGAGTGACCTTGGAGTTCAGTGCCCTCAGCTATTAATAATAATAATAGATTCTTCCCCCTGGGATCATAATGGCACTTAAATCACACGATGCAGGTAAAGCGCTTTGCCGACAAGGAGTGGTGTGCAATTAAGGCTAGCCATCATTATTACTACAAATTAACATAAGCCTACATGTATACAAACTATAGAATATAAACAGTAGACATCCATTCATTTAAAAACCACTGCTATTGCACTTACTAGGTGACAGGCATGGTTCTACACAATTTATAAGAAAATAATTCATTTATAAGAAGAGATTTAACCCCAGGAGGCATATGCTATTACCTTGCACTACTTTAAATATGAAGAAACCAGCCACAACTTGACCAAGTTGCAGACCCAGGATTCGATCCCAGGCTCCCAAGACAATGCCCTTTCAATGCTGCCCCATGGAACTTTCCACAGTAATTGAACCAATCTGTCTGTTGCATCTAATACTGTGGCCACTGGGCACATGTGACAACTGAGCCCTGATGTCGTAAGTGTGACTAAGGAACCGAATTTTTTATTTGATCTAATTTAAATTCATTTTAAATAACCACATGTGGCCAGTGGTTACCTTACTGGACAGCACAGTCCAGGCTACCATCTTGTATCACTTTACGAAAGGGCTAGTCCCACTAAAGAAACTAGTAAAGACTCGGATCCAATCTGTTCTTGTTCCACACTTGTCTACACTGGCTGCAGCTCCTCTTCTCAAAATTTTACATCTAAATTCTTTTTTTAAAGAATGGCCTTTTCTGATGCACTACAATCCTAAGTAAATGGAAACTTTGCCTCCAAAATACTCTTAATACTAATAATAGCTTACTGTTTGGCTTTTTGCCACTTGCTCTGAGAAGGAATTCTTATACTTGTTCAATACTAGATACTATTCTTTAGCCACAGGCCCCATGTGGACAGCTTTCTGCACATGCCCACCCCATGTTTCTCTAGGTAGGAGAGGAGCTCCATTTTACTATCTTTTGCAGAACTGGCAACTTTCTGATTGGTGTCTGACCTGAAAATGGAGCCCTTTTGGACAGAAAAAGACATCAGGACACTTTCCATGTAACACCGTGAAACTTGTCTTTCCTGCGATCCCCCAAACTACACTTTTGCTTTTCCTTCTATTACATAAAATTAATTTCTCAGAGCAGGACGGTCTGATGGCAAATGGTCAGTTCTCCCTTCCTCCACCTACTCTCCCCACATCTGTAATCTGGTAAGTGCG
>NW_027550204.1:0-1339 GCF_008692635.1 Crocuta crocuta
GTCAAGTTGAAGGGAACCAGCATAGTCTGTGCTCTCCTCAATTCAGAGCCTAGTGGGCATAAGAGCTGAGGGGGTTAAGGAGAAGTTGCCAAAGGAGACGTGACCAAAAACCAGAGCCTAACACTGAGGCCTGTCAGTGGGGCTTTCCCATCACCACCCTCTCCCCCCACCAGACATGCAATTCAGCAGCTTTTTCTGATAAATCCATGCATATGTCTGGCATGCACATAAGCTATAGGTTATGGAGCCTGCTCTAGTGACAAGGGGGATAAAACATAGGGTTATCTTCCAAGCTGTTGAAAAGAAAACCACAGGCCCAAAGTGGTATCACATAGGCCAGGTCACCGAACCGGAACTCAATACCCAACCTAACTGCAATTCTAACCTCCCCCAGAAATGTAGTCTTGGCTGGCCGGTAAGGAATTTTCTGATGAGGATCAGTGAGGTAATCTGTCACATGGGCCCTCTCCATCCCCCAAAAGTTAAGGTAATCTACCTCATAAGATCTCCACGCTTCTGCCAAGGTCAAACTATCCTTTCTTTTCTTTTGCTAAGAACTTATTGTCCCACCCTCCTTCCTATAAAAACCTTCCATTGTGTACAACTCCTCAGAGCCCCCCTCTACTTGCTAGCTGGGAGGCTGCCTGCTGCAGGAATTGGTTAATAAAGCCAGTTGGACCTTTAAACTTTACTTCATTGACTTTTTATTATTTAGCAGAGCTGGTGGAAGTGCTGGGACCTGAAGCGAACTTCCCGTGGCATCCAAGGACAAGAAACACAAGTGCGGTACCGTGGGAACTGTCTGGGGTTACGGTCTTTCTCGCCGTTTCCGGAGCCCCTCTCAGTTCTGAGCTCCACCCTTGTCGTGTACAAGGTCCCCATCTACTCGGCTTTCCTTTACAGGGGTGGTCAGCTTGAACTGGCAGACGCTTCAAGTGCTTGGACCCCAACTGAGCAGGCAGTTCTCCCCAGAACCCCATTGAGTGAGTAGTTTTGCCCGGAGCCCAACCGAGCTGGTGGAAGGGTCTTCCCAGAGTTCAAGTCCATAGCCTTTCAGACCACAGTTCCCCAGGGGGAACAACCCTAGACCTTTGTTCTATCCCTGGATTCCACACTGGGAACTTCTGGCGGCAGCTGTCTCTTTCCATTTTGCTTGGAATCAGTCCGCAGTCCCCATCCCTCGGGGTTTGCGGGTTTAATCACTTCCCCAGTCCTCGGTTCCACAGGAATCCCTGGTGGTGGAGGGCACAGGGCCTCCCTGTGGCCGGGAGTCCGTAACAGCTCTTGGCCATGCAGATACGTTAAGGTGCACGTTTGTCTGTCTTGTTTTGTGCAGACA
>NW_027550205.1:0-1340 GCF_008692635.1 Crocuta crocuta
ATCATGTCTACTTTGGAATTTGTGCTTGACGAAAAGCAACCTCGAGTGTCTGAGTAGTTTTCCGTGGTGTGCATGCATCGTATTTTATTCATCCTCTCATCCCTTGATGGACTTCGGGGTGGTGTCTCTATGGCTTCCGTGAAGACTGCTGTCGTGAACAGTGGGTGCACAATTTCTGTGTCTTACTGTCATGGGGATGCTTCAAATTCTGCATTGGTCAATCATACAGAATCCTGAAGCCCGTGGAATGTCCTTCAACAGAAACTGTAACCGTGACTTCATAAGAAGTATCACTTTTTTTTTTTTATTAATGGTGACATAAATCATACCCTCATGGAAGATGTTTTAAACGGGGGAAAGTGGAAGGGTGGTGTACAGGAATTTGCTGTATTATATGTTCAGTTTTTATCTTAAGCGACACCTGTTGGCAAGCATGTCTAGTAACATCGAAAAATCTGGAATCACCGTTTCACGGGAAGATCGATATTGATCTCTCTTCAAAAGCAGCTCATGCGCATACATTCATTTACTAGACACTTGGGAGACTATTCGACCTGCTGTGTTGATATAGAAATGCTTCTCAATGTCTATCGGGATGGTACTATGATGGACTTAATGAATTCAAATGTGTAGCCACGAAATCACGGAAAAACGGGCCTCAATGGGTTTATCTGGGAGCATGCTTTTGAGGACTTGGTGTAGAAGTTTCTCTCCAGGACCTAAGGCTTGAATGAAGGAAGAGACACCTCCATGGTGTTCCCAGGGCTAAAAGAAGGCTCCATCCCAGTGTCATTGTGGCCCCTTCCCTCACCGTCCTGTGTTTTGACTGCTGGGTTCTTGTTTCTCAGGTCATGTGCACTGTGGTTCCATGACGAGAAACACCTGAATCCCTCAAGTGCAATTTCCCAAAGGTGCTACCCAAGCTTTGGCTTTGGCAACGGGAAAGGGACGCAACTGCCGATTTGATGGGAAACATGATTCAAAAGAGCACAGTAAGAAACGGGGATGACAACCACAGCGCCCTCAATGCCCATGGACACATTTCACTGATAGGATGTCTGAGACCTCTGCAAAGAGCACATCAGACTTGTACACCTACTCCCCTTTCCTTTCTGGTTTCCTGACCCGTTTCCTTGGACTGCAGAGTATCCGGTACAACCCCATTGTTCCTGTAGCCTCTCCCACTGTCCCAAACTGAGGGCTGCTCCCTACCTGCAGAGTCTTCTGGCTCCTTATTGCTGGACTCTGCTGTGCTCTCCAGGCACGATTCTGTAGGAACACAAGTATAGACCATATTCTTAGCGAGAAGGGCTTGCCCGGCACTCTGACTCAAGTTGAGG
>NW_027550206.1:0-1341 GCF_008692635.1 Crocuta crocuta
GACCAGATATCAAGTGGATCCTTCTTGAGTTGTGACTTGTGTATTCAAGGCTCAATGCCTTCTGATGTTGCAGCAGCGTCAGTGGTCAGGAGCACTTAATATGGTCCCTTCCAATGAGGCGTAAGCACTGTTTTCCAGTGCAATTTTCCAGAATACCCAATCACTGACCTCCCTACTGTGACCAACAAGATCTTTTGAATTGGAATGCGGTGAGGCTTCTTTCACCTGTTGATATAAGGCACCGGCATAAGATGTTAAAGACTTACAGAAGCTACTCATATTAGCCTGAGATAATAAACGATCCGCCGGAAGCTGTATACCCATAGACATTGGTGTCCTGGTGACTATCTTGTGTGGAATGAGTTTGTCTTTCCCACGTGGGATACCATGAACAGTCAGCAAAGTCAAAAGCAATACCTACAATCGGGGAGGTACAGTTGCTTTGGTAAGTTTCGTTTTAAGTTAGAGGAGCTCATTAGTGCTCTCAAACTTGTCTGAAGATTGCGGAGGATGGGGACAATGATAATTCCAAGAAGTTTGCAAGGGTTTCATTCAGGTTCCGATGATTTGCCTGGTGAAGGTAGGTTCTTCTATCCTTGGAGACTGAGAAAGGAATACCAGGTGGGAAACACACATCCTAACAGTTTCTTTGCTGCCATGAGGACATCAGCCCTGTAGCAGGAGAAAACGTCAGTCCTAGAGAAAATCACATACAAGGACAAGAACATATTCATAACCAATAATGAGTGGCCGTTGGATGAAGTCCAGCTGCAGGTGTTCAAAGGGTCCAGAAGGCCTCTGGAACAAACCAGTTTGATAGGAATTGGGATCTAGAGGTCACACAGCCAGTAATTTTTTGGGGTGCAATTTTTATGGAAGCTTTTCCAACAATGTTTATTAGGAAGCTGTGTCATCTGAAATGTACCGAGGTGGGTGAAGGAATGCAGAAAGCAGAAAATGGGGTTTCCAGAGAGGTATGAAATACCAAGCAGGTGTTTTGGGTTTCCCCAGTCCCTGACTGTTTATTTCCTTTACAACCATTGTGCACCCATCTTCATTACTCTGGTTCAGGAGCAGAATGTTGCCATGTCAGAAACACATCAAGATGGCAAAAGTCTGGCATGAGGGGCCATTTCTTGGAGAAGGAGAATGGGCTTCATCCACATGTGCCACAATCTTACAAATACAATAGAAAAAAGGCTTAGTATTACTTGACAATACTTCCCATCAAACTGACATATCAAATAAGTCTACGCAGTTCAGCGAATATTTTGAAATATTGTTCGTCAAAAAGACTTCATTTCTTCAATTTGATTTGGGGAAGTTTGTAAAAACGATGTT
>NW_027550207.1:0-1333 GCF_008692635.1 Crocuta crocuta
GATTTGCATTGTTATTAAACTGGGATTGCTAAATCGGAGGTGCTTTTGTGTCTTTGGCGTCTGCACCCACTATGTGTGTGCCCTGTGATTGGATGCATTAAAATAACTGAGTTGCTTTCATTTTAAACACACTGTTTCATAAAAGGGCACTGGTATTGCCTGCAGCTGACGTGGTGTTCCTATAAACGTGAACACAAAGATTATGGGGCAAGATTCACTTTGTAGTTGAGATGGAGGGAGATTTATGACAGGCATAAAATTTAGAGATAAGCCTCTATAGCTAGATGTACAAAGATTGCTTTAATGCATCGGATCACAAAATGTGTAAATTATCAGTAAACTGTTTGTTTGCTTGTAATAGTTTATCTTTAATCAGTGGTGGTATTCATATGTTTAATTATGTTTTCTTGTGTTGTATTTTAGGGGTGTCAAGCTTCTATTTTTGCTGCTATCCCTTTGTAATACACTCAGAGCAGAATTTGGGACTAATTTTTGACCACAGATACTTTCCAAACATGATGCATTTCAAAAGTGGACTCGAATTAACGGAGTTGCAAAACATGACTGTGCCTGAAGATGATAACATTAGTAATGATTCCAATGATTTCACTGAAGTAGAAAATGGTCAGATAAATAGGTGAGTATTTTTCTACTCATACTTTCTATCTAATGAAAGAAATGTCTCCAAAATATTATTCTGGTTTTAATTTTTCCCTTGAATTATTCATTACTAAAGTTATGCTCCATTTGAAGATGTAATTTGAATTTCTGATGTGACATCTGTTGGGCACAGTATGCAATAGTAGATGAAACAAATAGGAAAGTAATTTATTCATACTTTCAAATCCTTCAATTGAGTCTAATAAAATATATATAAATACAGTAGACCCCAACCAGCCCTAACTTTTCAGAGCTCTGTGCTTGTGAATTAGACTGCTGGAATTTTGCTGCATCCTGTATCTGAGTGTGTAATACCGTCATCTGCCCTCACCCACATTTTAATCAACAAATGGTCAACGTCTTATTTGCCAATGTTGCAATTTTAAAACTGCAAGTACATCGTTACAAGCATCGTTTATAACACAGATTTTAAATAATAAAATAACAATGAGTTAGCCCCAATGGCTTTCTGAGAAACTGTAGTAGAGAATTAGTACATGAAATAGAAAGAAAACAATAGAAAGAAAAGCATGAGTGAGAGGAGGCAGGGAGGCAGATGGGAAGAGTCTGCCCTCCGAAGCTCTCGAGCTCAGCTGGTCCTTGCAAGTCTTGAGTCCTGCGTTTCTTTTTTTATTTTTTTAAATTTTTTAATGTTTTATTTATTTCTGAGAGA
>NW_027550208.1:0-1326 GCF_008692635.1 Crocuta crocuta
AGTCGGACGCTTAACCGACTAAGCCACCCAGGCGCCCCTACACAGCTTGATTTTTTTGTAACTCCTGGACTTCCATGTAGAGAACTTCTTATAAAATTTAAGAGGGTAAAGTACCTTGGTCTCTTTTCCAAATTTCTACTCATTGTGTGACCTTGTATGGGTCACTTTTCTCAGGGCATGTTTTCTGATTTGTATTATGAAAAAAAATGAGCTGAAGGATCCTTGATTCCTTTCAGGTGAACACTTCATGGTTTATGAGAGGAAACCTTTTGATTGGTAAGGGTCTTGGTAAAAGGATAAAAGACAGGAAGTCTGCTCCTCCCTGCTGCTCTCTGTTTCCTGTACTTTTAGGAATCTGTGCTTGGCCCTTGCCTTATCAAGTGACCTTTGGCAATTCAATTCTCCTGCCTTGATTTTGGTTTCCTTATTTGTAAAATGGGCTTGGTCAAGGCTCCTACTGGCTCCCTCATTCCAGGACTCTGATAGAGCTGGGTGTACTCCTGGGAGCTAAGGCTTTGGAATCCAGAAGCTGTCCTGGTGGCAAATACTGTTTTTATACTTTCCTACTGACGGCTTGTTAAAGAAAATTTTTGAAAATGTCCAGATGGAATCTGAGGAAAATACTAGAAAGCTCTTTGCCAGGAGGTGTCTATAAGAGTGAGGCTGTGTTGGGTGGGGTGAGGGGGGGATACCTGCAAAGAATCCCTTGGTCTGTATCCCTCTAGCTCTGTGTTCCCATCTGAGCATGGGCTAAAATCCCTACTTGAGCACTGTTCCCTGTCTAACACCCACACAGGACTTAGAGTGCTGACCTGGTTCTGTACAGAGGATGGGTTCTTAAGGCTGTGGTTCTTAGGTGATGAACACCCTGGAGAGCCTGGGCCAAGTACAGCTGCAAGCCATGGCTGCCTTACCCAGCCTCAGTGAAAATCCTGCCATCAGTCTGAAGCTTGAGAAGCCTCAAATGAAACATTTTTGGTACAACAGTCAGGAAGGTCTGCTGACTGATCAGGGTCCATCCATCCAAGCAGCCTCAAGAGCTTGGGAATGGAGAAGAAGGACCAAACCGGCTCAGCACAGAGCTACTCAGGACCCATTTTCTGACAGTAGAAGACATCTCAGCATTCCCACCATGGCTGCAGAGGAGACATGGCCTTTTACAGTCACTCTGACCTGCAGAGTTGGTTCTAGGCTTGCAGGTCTATCCGGGCTCTCCTAACAAAGCCATGATCAGGTGTTAGTGGTGCAATGACACACGAAGTCTCAAGGCAGCTTGCTGTGGAGACCTATGCTGATGTCTCACTCTGGCAGCAGATCATTTCCTGG
>NW_027550209.1:0-1342 GCF_008692635.1 Crocuta crocuta
GGGCAGAGAGAGAGAGACACAGAATCTGAAGCAGGCCCCAGGCTCAGAGCTGTCAGTACAGAGCCCAACACGGGGTCTGAACCCACGAATCACGAAACGAAGACCCAGAGCCACAGTTAGGCGCCTAACTGACTGAGCCACCCAGGCGCCCCCAAAGAAGAAGCAGCACACTGACAGCACTAGAGAAGAGCCAGAGTAAATGCTCTGTATCCCATGGGACCCTCATCACCCAACCCCACCTAGTAATAATACAAAGTGGCCCAGGAAAGTACCTTTTACCACTATGGGCTGTATCAGCAGAGATCCAGTAGGAGCTTGAAAAGAGCCAGAAGAATGAATCACAGTAGAATAACATTAAAAGCATGCCAAAAAGTGAAACTGTCATTGGTACAACAAACCACACTAAATCTAAACTTAAGCCGGATTACTATCTTTTAATAATAGCTTTGAATGTCAAGGATACAACCAAAATTGACACACTACACCAAGGACCAAGAAAATCACAAGAACAGGGAAGCGAAACCAACTGATAACAGTACTGAGATGAGCCACATGTTGGAACTAATGAACATTTCAAAGTAGCTGTGATAGTATTGCATGAGTAAACAATTACAAATAGTCTTGAAAAATTAATTAAAGAACAGAAAATATCAGAAAATAAATGGAAGCCATAACAACAGATAAAAAATATTAGAACTAAAAAATAGAATAAACAAATCTACAAAAAACATATTTGATAGGCTGATAAGTAAAGTGGAGATGGCAAGAGATAGAATCAGTGAACCTGAGAACAGATCAGTAGAATTTATTCAATATATAGAACAGAGAAAAATGAACTAAGAAAATAAACAGAGCCTCAAGGGCCCATGGAATGATAACAAAAGATCTAAGGAAAATGTCAGAATCTGAGAAAAAGAACAGAAAGAATATAGGCTTGAAAAGTATTCAAAGAAATAAAGGCTAAAATTCTGGTCATGAAGATGGTAGAGTAGGAAACCTTGGGTCCCCTATCCCTTCAAAAACAAACTCATACAGCAACAATTCATAGTCAAATTTCTTTTCTAAGAAATCAGAAACTAATTAAAAAGCCCCTGCACACTTTGGGAGAATGCAAAACCAGACTCAACAAAACTAATATGGAGATGTGGTATACCCTTTCAATAAGGACACTGCCCCGGAGCACTGCTATATGATCACGAAAAGGGCCTCTAGTTCCCAGCCTGACCCAGAGCATGAAAAGGGTTTGTCCACATGTCTAGTGCCCCACTTTTTCCAAAGGGGCTATCTAAAGAACTAGAACCTATTTAACCTGTCTTGGAGCTCTAATAGGTTCAGCACAATC
>NW_027550210.1:0-1342 GCF_008692635.1 Crocuta crocuta
GTGCACCTGCACCTGCACAGGAGTTTACATATGAAGCCTCCCAGACCTTTTTCTAAGAAGAGGGCACTGCCCCACCATAGTGTCAGTTGTCCACTCACAACTCTCTGAGGGGGCCCAGGCAGGACCACAACCTGCGCCTTTGAGACAGTCACACCGAGCACAAGCATTCAGCCTGTCCGGTGTCAGCCACGGCCTGGCCCGAGTGGTCCCTGGGAGGTGTGGGGGTGAGGCTGGTTGGAAGAATGGGCCAGGCCACCCCTCTCCTTCTGCATTCTCCTGCCATGGGAGATTTGTAATGAAGAAGTCCTCCTCAGCCCTTCCTTCCTACTCAAGACCCTTCCCTGGGAGGATGCCTGAGTATACAGCCTTGGCAGTCCTTATTAGCACCAGAAGTAGGGCCTGTCTGCACCCAAGGGAACTCTCCCATGGGGGTGTGTGGAAGCAACAGAAGGTCTGGTGGCCACAGGGTGGCTCTCCTGAGCTGGCAGCACTGTGCCCTGGCCTCCCGCCAGCAGGCTCGATCCGGACATCTCAGCTGGCAGAGCCCCCAGCCAGCTTCTGTCTTGGCAGCTCCTCCTGGCCTGCGAGGGTGACTTCACTTTGACTTCATATCTGCAGAGTGATGTGCTGATCTCTTATTCAGCCCTGAAAAGGGCGGGGCTTTGCGCACAGCAGGAAGAAGAGACACCGAGGCAGGGGCGCCCCAGGCCTGGGGCCCTGGACCCTCCCACCCCAAAGCTCCATGGGTCTCTATTCCTCTCTACCTAAGTGGAGGCCATTCCTCAAAAGACAGCTAGGAGTGGTAGGAGAGCAGTGGACGTTCCCCACAGAAACCTAGAATCCAACTCCAACTTCACCCCAGGACCCTCCATGTTAGGGGCCCAGAGTCTCCCCCTTTATGGGATTGGATGTATTCATGGGTTCATGTGTTGGGCAAAAATTAAATTACTCTGGGCTCCAGCTCCTTCCTGCTACTTGCTCTCCTACCCCGCAGTCCACATCCTAAGAGTTCTTCTGTTTGGGAAAGAACACCTGCCCTCCAAGCATGCCACTAGGCTGCCAGTGCCAGGCCTCTCTGAAAGGTGTGCCCAGAGCCAGGTTCCTGCTCCCATTGGTTGGAGCAGTCCTAAAGAGAGGGGGATCACAAACTAGCCCCAGGAGACGTTACCCCGTCCCTGAGCGCGACCGCGGACTTTGTAAGCCACGCGCCAGGCTCGCTCCAGGAGTGCGCAGAAAGCGCTCAGGCTCCCCTTGCCTTGTCCAGGCTCTTCCCCTCCTCCCGCCCGGCCCCAGGAGAGGCCGCGCTCCCACCGCGCCTCCCCCCTCTGAGAAATGGCGGAGG
>NW_027550211.1:0-1342 GCF_008692635.1 Crocuta crocuta
TGCTGATCTCGCTGGATCCTGGACTCCTTGTGGCCGCACTCCATAGGCTTCTCTGTTCCCTCCTTCACCTCCACACTGGTGTGCTTCTCTCCCCAGGGCCCAGAGCAACACCACGGCCACTGTCAGCCCGTCGTCCCGCACTTCCCAGAGCCCAGGGATCCTTCTCGCTGGGCTGTGTGGGCGCACCTGACTCTGCGCTCCGGTTGCTCCCAGTCTAGCCCACTCCCCGCTGCATAGCCAGCTGGCCTCGTCCCAGACCCTGTACAGTCATGGTCCAGTTTAGCACAGATTTGTCAGTGTAAAATATAACATGAAAACTATGTGGAATGAGCTGGGGAATATGTAACAAAACCCACTACCTCCCAATCCAGAATTACCCCCAGAGGCATTCAGAATCACAAAGTGTACAGAGCAGAAGCAGCCGTAGAAATGCTGGTGCATTTATCTGCCTCACTGCACAGGACGGGAGACTGAGGCCTCCGCTTCAGACCCAGCAGCTAGATGAGGAAGAAGCTCACCGAGCCCGGATGTCCGAGGCCAGCCTCCCTCACGTGCACCAGGACGGGGGCCCAGGCGCCCTTTGCACTCCTTCCTGCCGACTGTTGGTCCAACCGGCCGCGCTGCCTGCGTTCCCAGCTCCTCTCTGGGCCCGCCACTCGCTCACGGAGGGGCTTCCCTGCCGGGGGGGTGCTTTCCCTTCCTTTTCCTCCCTTATTCACATCTCCCAGGATGTATCAGCTGAAATGGAAGGAGATTCAAAGATTTGAATCTGTGTAGACTTCGTGGAAGATCTGGTCAAGGAGACGGTGGAACCACCTAGAAGATGGGAGGTGGTGCTGTTTGGACTCGGCTCCGCCATCCTCCCTGCTTCCCAGTGCCACGGATGATCACTGAAGGTGGCTGCTATTCCTTAAGCTCCTTAAACAGTTTCACCAAGCTCTCACAGAACAGATAAGAGAATCACCTTCCAAAGAAGTCACTCGTAGACTCCGTCAGCCTGTACTGCGACATTTAGGTACATGTTAAAATAATCAGATGGACACAATAATGACCCTTACTTACCTAATCCCAACCCCCTATTTGTTCTTTTGCAACGAGTACCCAGCTGTGTGGGTGTCTTGAAAATTCACCGCAGGGGTTTCCCGCAGTGGGCATCGGACTCGTTCCTGCCTTCAAGCAGAGGGGATGGTCAGGGTCCTGTTGGCCAGTTGTGAAACCCCTGGTGGAATGGAATTCTGGAGAATGATCTCTTCACCTCTCCCTTGCCACCTCCCTGTGGTTTTTTTTTTTTTTTTAATTTTTTAATGTTTTTTTTTTTTTATTTCTAGGAGAGAGAGAGAGA
>NW_027550212.1:0-1342 GCF_008692635.1 Crocuta crocuta
TAAGTGATGAATCACTAAATTCTACTCCTGAAATCATTATTACGGTATATGTTAACGAACTTGTATTGAAATACAATTTGAAAATTAAAAAAAAGAAAGAGAAACTGTTCATTCACATTTACAATCTAAGGTCAAATCCCAGAATTAAATCCTTTCTTAAAGATATCATTCCTAAGGGTGACTCCGTTGGTTAAGCATCGACTCTTGATTTCAGCTCAGGTCATGATCCTAGGTCTTGGGATTAAGCCCTTCATTGGGCTCTCCACTGAGCACGGAACCTGCTTAAGATTGTCTCTCTCCCTCTCCCTCTGCCCCTCTCCCCTACTCATGCTCTCTCTTAAAAAGAAAAGTCACTCCTAGAGTCTCTGCTTCTCTGAGCAAAGGGATGAGTGGAAGTTCTAGCAAGAGGTAGAACCGGAAGGGTAAGCATAGGGGCCATGGGAGTTTTGTTTTGTTTTTTAATTGAGATATAATTTGCATACCATAAGCTCCATCATTTTAAAGTGTACAATTCAATTGTTTTCAGCACCTTCATAAAGTTGTGTAACCATCACCACTATCTCATTCCAGAACATTTTCATCACCCCAAAAAGAAACCCTGTATCATTAGCAATCACTCCCCATCCTTTCTTTCCTTGCGCCTCTGGAAACTTTTTGATCTCTTTGAATTTGCCTGTTCTAGACATTTCATATAAATGGACTCATACAATATGTGGCCTTTTGCGTCTGACTTCTTTCACTTAGCATGAGGCTTTCAAGGTCCATCCATGTTGTCACATATATTGGTATTTTTTTTAATGCATCACACATTTGCGTGTCACCCATGTGCAGGGGCCACATAATCTTTTATGTATTGTTCCAACTTTAGTATATGTACTGCTGAAGTGAGCATTGTTGGCACTTTTAAAAAAAATCACTTAATAATATTGCATTGTACGGACACACCACATTTTGTTTATCCATTCATCTTGTTAATGGACATTTGATTACCTTTTGCCTATTTTGAGTCATGCTGCCATGAACATTGGCATGTATGAGTTTTGTGCAGACATGACATGTTTTCAAATCTTTTGACTATATACTTAGAAGTGAAACTGCTGGGTTACATGGTAACTCTATGTTTAATTTTTTGAGGAACTGCCAAATGTTTCTGCGGTGGCCGCACCATTTCACATTCCCACCAGCAGGATAGAAGAGTTGCAATCCCTCTGCTTCCTTGCCAACATTTGTTTTTTGTCTTTTTTATTGTAGCCAGCCTAGTGGGTGTAATTTGTGGTTTTGACTTCCATTTCCCTAGTGACTAATGATGCTGAGCATCTTTTCATGGGGCTATTGTGCATTT
>NW_027550213.1:0-1338 GCF_008692635.1 Crocuta crocuta
ACTTGCGTGAACATGTTCTCTCTCTCTCTCTCTCTCTCTCTCAAATAAATAAGTAAACTTTAAAAAATTGCCCTAAATTATTGGGTGTTCTGATTCTTCACTCCTTGACCCCCCAGGAAGTAATATGTTATAATTGTAGGGTATTAACAATATCTGCTTTTTGGGTAACAATTTATTCATCCTTCTAGTTATAATGAATATATTTACACAAAGATCAAAATATGCAAAAGCATTTGCTTTTATCAAATGGGAGTTAGATTTTATGTTTGGCAAAATGACAAATAGTGTGATGGACAGAACACTGGACTATGAATCAAATAATGGGCATTTAATTCTGTCTCCTTTATTTACTGTCTTACCTTGATCACTTAATTTCCCTGAGCCTTGGTTTCCTTTTCTATAAAATAAACTTAATCATGACTTGCATTCTATAGTGGTTTCCTAGTTTAAAATGAGTTGGATGTATATCACTCTATTTAAAAGTGACAATAACTTTGTGAGTGTTGACTTAGTTATTATGAATCCTATGTTTTAGATGAAGAAACTGAGGCACGATGGGTAAAGTCATGCCACTAGAAAATGGCAGAGGCATAGCATGACCCACTATTTCTACTTCCAAATCGGATTCACTCCACCTGTCCACAGTGGTGATTTTGGCCTGATTCCTAGACATGAAATTGGCAAGGATCAAAAGATACCATCTAATCTCCCTCTTTACCTTGGTCACTGATTCATCCTACATTTTATCATCACCAGTAACTGTACTATCTTAGGAATCTTTATTTTGAACATCCTACTCACTGGTCAACAACCCTGTTTCAAAGCTTCTTGATTTCAAGATTCTCTCTGCTACAGATTTTTTATCTTATTGGGTCCCCCAACCCAATGCCACTCTTTTTACTTCTGTATTACCTAAATGTATTTCATAGTCTTTCACTATATCCTTTCCTTGCAGACACCCTTAGCTCCTTTGCCTCACTTTTCTGTCATTGTTTCTGTTGGACTAAACCCCAATCTTGGGTAAAAATAACTATCCATCTTCACTGTTGCTGCACAGTGGCAGTCAAACTTTGCTGAAGAAAATCACAAAGCCTGACTGACTGGTTTTACATTAAATAATGACTGTAAATTTCAAATGGCATTTGGCCATTGCCTACAGGTCTCTAGTGAGTTCCATCTCTCTCTCCTTGAAATAATTCATACCTTCACCTTTCCTGTCAAACATCCCATAGTTTCCAATTCCCTAACTGATGACCTTGCCTTTTCTACCATAGACCTGTATGGTAGTCCCCCTTATTTTGTGGGGGGGATACATTACTGGACACACAGTAGATGCCT
>NW_027550214.1:0-1345 GCF_008692635.1 Crocuta crocuta
CCCCCCGAGGCCTGGCAGAAGGGTAGGCTTTTGGGGAGGGGTGGGGAAGCCGGCAAGGCCCGCTCCTGGAGTCCGTGCTCCAAGCCAATTTCTCTTTTTTAATGGGCTTTCCCCAGCCAACACACGGACTGTTCTTCCAGGTGAAGAGAATGTTTCTGGGAAGATCTAATCTTCATATGCTCCAGCCTTTGGGTCCCACGTCACCCCTGACCAGGAGGAATCAGAGAGGCGGTGGGTGCAATGGGCTCCTTGGATATCTTCACTCAGCACATCTGGGTGTTTTCCTTTCTTCACCCCGGGGTCCGGCTCTGGGCAGCTGGTGCCAACCCGAGGTGGACCCAGCACGAGTGGGTGAGCAAGGACAGCTGTTTTGTCACACCGCCCTTCCCCCCTCTATGGAGAGGCCTGTGGATCGGGGAGAGGCCGGGGCGGGGGATGGGAGGGAAATGAATCAGGCCTTGGCACTATGTTACCTGGGGCTGCTGCTGAGGGTGGATCCGCAGCTCAACTGGTTCAAGGTAGTTGCAGGGAACGAGCCCCTTCTGTGGTGTGACGTCACGGAATCAGAAAGGGGAAAACAAAGGTGTGCTCATCAGCACCCATAGCACCCATACCGCCAAAGAGCCCAGAGAAGTGGGGGAGGGATAGGTGTACAGGTGAAAGAAGATAGCTGGTGGGCAAATGAGGTAGCAGGTACTGAACTCAGAAAGTTCTGCCGTTGGCTGCTAGGATCCTGTGGCCAAAAGAACCACCCCCGGGTCCTCTGAATACCTGCCCGTTGAACATGACCGTAGCCCAGTTATCATTGCCCTTCTTCAAGACAAAGACGATGTTCCCTGGCATGACTTGCAGCTCCTCTGGGGTCTCGGGTACAAACCCAAACAGCACACGGTGGGCTTCCCCTTCCAGAGCCCTGCAGGGGGGAGATGGGAGATGCCGTCCCCTATCCAGCCTGGACTGCGTCCTGCCCATGGCTCTATGGGGCAGCAACGGTGGGCCTGGGGCCAGGAGATTCACTCCAGGCACCCTCTAGCTCCACGTCCAGCTGCCTCTGGGACCCTGAGCGGGACCGGGCAGGAGACGGCATGTGACCCCGCTCCATAACCTAGAGGCAGTGGGACGGGAATGAAAGACACAAAACAACACAAGCTAGCCAGGCATTGCTTTCCTGCCCTCCCTTCCCTTCTGAGGCGGAAGCTTCCCGGGGGTGCTTGGCCAGCCCTCTAGTCTGGGCTGGGGTGGATGGGGCTAGTGTGGCAAGTGCGCAGGAGGAGGGCAGGGGAGGGCTAGCTGGGTGAGAAAGGGGAGTGGGGAGGCGGAGTCCCCTGGGGTCACAGCCAGCGGG
>NW_027550215.1:0-1346 GCF_008692635.1 Crocuta crocuta
ACAGTGAAGGTGAGGCTGCACCCGGCCCAGCTTACTGACACATGCCCCAGGTGAGAGACCTTCTCCTCCACCAGGGATGGGAGGAAGGAGGAAGCTAGGCTTGTCAGCAGGTCGGCTGGTTCCTGAGGGGGCCACGAGGTCCCCAGTGAAGAAGTCCACAGCCAGCTCCATACAGACCGAAGCTCATGTCCCCCAACCGGCCCCTGTGCGGCCACCGTACCAGGGCCACCTGCTCACTGGGCAGCCATACGTCATGCCCTGTCGTCCAGTCCTGCACCGTGCACCGGTAGTCAGCATCATCCATTTTGTCCAAAACTGGTCCGGCTTGTCACAGGTACACAGGGGCTTGTAGCTGTGCCTGCCACCCAGGTCACTGTCCATGTAGGGGAAGTCCTCCTTCCACTCCAGGGGCACCCTGCCTGCCATGGTCCAGATGTCTTCCCCATCAGAGCGGTTCCACACACTCTTCGCAGCCCTGCACCCTCATCACCTCCGTCCTTGGGGAAGAGCTCCCGGCCTGCACCTGCTGCCCAGTGGTCACTGATCCTAGCTTCTCCCTCGGCCGGGTCATCTTCACTACTGTCACTGCCAGAATCTTCCAAGCCGGAGAACGTGCGCTTCTCAGAGAAGCCACAATCTCTGCCGTCCTGGGGGCCGGGAGCAGGAGCACAGATGAAAGAGAACTCCACCAGTCCCAACCCCTTAGACACTTCACTTCCTGGTTCTTCCTCTCTCCGTTTCTCAGGCTGTGCAATGAGAATGCGCCAAAGAACTGAAGTCTCTGCATCACCTCAAGGAACACGCATTTCTTCCAATTAGACTACTTTTTGCCTTACATGGACACAGGCCACCTTTGGGTAAGGCTGTCACCTCTGTAGTACTCAGCCAATAAGGAATCAGGGGAGGAACTTCTATGCTAGGAGTTGCCTGCTATAACTACTCTGAATGTGCCTGTCCATCAGACGACTGCTCTTGCAAGAACGTTGATTAAAGCCTTCTTTCACTGTTAAAAAAAAGAAAGAAAGAGAACTCCACCAGCTCCAACTCCAGCTCCGGCTCCAGCGGCTGCTTCCCAGGCCGTGCCTGTGTCACCGCCACATGCCCGTCACACTACCCAGCCAATCCCAACCCACTGCAGTGGCTGATTCAAGTTACTGAAGCCAGAAGCATACCTTATAAGGGGAACGGCACCAGACCTGAGGATCTGGTGTCAGGAGGATCACAGCAGGAGACAGTAGCATCAAGTGGGACTCTAGGAGTCCAAGGAAGCACAAGCCAAGCCTGCCCAGCCTGTGCAATAGTAGGAACAGCCTTTCTATCTTTGGAAAACTGCTTCTAGATGCTAA
>NW_027550216.1:0-1346 GCF_008692635.1 Crocuta crocuta
CCTCCTCCTCCTCCTCCCTGACATGATAGATCACAGGCTCGACCCAGTGCTCCGAAGGTCAGAGCGCCTTCAGGAACCAATCTCGGCTCTTCTTGCCCGAGTTCCCCAGGGGAGCCCAAGCGCCCTGAACCTTGGCTCATCCTTTCTCAGGGTCTTTCCAACCCACAGCCTCTCGGTCCGGCCCTTGCTGAACAGAAGCAGGCCTCTTTGTTGCCTAAGCAGGGGCCAGGGCGTGGGCCAGGGCGGCTTGGGGCTTGGAGGGGGAGCCCCTGTCTCCCTGCAAGGAGGCCACCCCCCTGCAGGCTCCTGGGGCCACGCCCCGCAGGCTCCTGGAGTGCCAGACGCTTGCACAGACCTCTTCTGGAACGCCCTGTATTTGTGGAAAGGCAGAAAGACAGCTGGCCCGGGAACTCACCAGCCCCACGCGGGTAAGGGGTACATTTGACAAACCCCTGAGAGCCAAGAGCCTGCTGAAACCTGACATTGTGACGCTTTAGAGAGGAGGCGCCGTGCATGCAGCCCAGTCCCGAGTGTCACCAGGCTTCGCAGTCAGGCTTCTGCACCCTCCGCGGAAGGCAGGTGCAGAGAGCGTCACCCACGGAGCGCAGCGGGCCGCAGCTCTGCCCTCCTTTCTGCCAAGGTGGGGGGGACGGGGGGGGGACAGGGCCGGGGTCAGGCGCCTGCCAGCCCACCTCCGGCTGGCCTGTGGCCCGTGGCCAGCACGTCTCTCCACGGTCAGAGGGCCAACGCCCAGTGCCCTTGAGTCAAGCCCCCCGCAAGCCTCACCCCTGGGTGTCCAGCCGGCTTCTCTACAGGGATCACGTTGCCCTTCGCTCCCGGACTCCGTCCGATGTAAAAATGGTGGCGTGCCTCCCTGTGCTTTAGAAACATACAGAAACATGTGGAAAGGTTCCATTTTTTCAGGTCCAAAACCATGTGCACCGAATTTTCCCAGACCTGATCTTACTGTAGATAAAAGTGAGAAGCCCCGAGGGGGTGCAGGCTATAGAAACCCTGCATTGTTCTGCTATAATTTAATCATCGTGGGCTGCAGAATTTCTTTGCATAAATTACAACCACAATGATAGCATCACTTTCACAAAAGGTGGCCTCCGATCGGTTCAGCCCTGCGAGAGATGGCCGGCGTGTCGGCGCAGGGAAAGGAGGCCCTGCTGTACACAGGGCCGGCGACCGGGCTGGGCCTCCCCCCGCGTCCAACCTGACCTTGGGCAGCTTGCCGAATCAGCTGACTTGCCTTTTCCTCTCGGCATGTACTAACCACTTGGTTTTTACTTTTCTGGGAATGAGGGGTGATTGGTAATGGGTCCCACCCCCTGCCCCCTCAG
>NW_027550217.1:0-1344 GCF_008692635.1 Crocuta crocuta
TACATGTGCCCCTATGCATCAGCACTCCTGTATCCCCTGGGTAAACTCCTAGCAATGCTATTGCTGGGTTCTAGGGGACTTCTATTGTTAATTTTTTGAGGATCCTCCATACTGGTTTTCAGAGGGGTTGCATAATCTGGTTTCTTTCTTAACTTCATTTGCTACCCACCTCCACAACCACCACACATACAACATATTTATTTGAAGCTAACATGGAGATTTTTTGATGAAATATCTAACCAATTTGGCTGGTAAATGTCATAAAAAATACATTGAATTTCTTATAGGAAAGCCCTGTTAATATGGGCCTTACTGCTTTGGAGTTTTGGAAGCACTAACCATCCAATTGTCTGTGGAATGGGAGGTGGCTCATAGTGAGAGGGAGACCACTAGAGATACCGAGGCCGACGGAGCTATGTGTTTACTTACTTGCTTGAAAAAGCTGCTCAAACACCTTGAAAAAAGGAATCTATATATGGGCATCTTTAACTGTTTAAATTTATTTAAAAAAAAAAATTGTGAAGGCCCCTGCGTGGCTCAGTCAGTTAAGCGTCAGACTCTAAATTTTGGCTCAGGTCATGATCTCGCAGCTTGTGGCATCCTGCATCGGGCTCTATGCTGACATCATGGAGCCTGCTTGGAATTCTCTCTCTCTCTATGTCTCTGTCTCTCTCTGTCTCTCAAAATAAATAAACACATCAAAAAAGTTTGTGGATGCGCTTCTCTAGGGCAGAAATGTAATTTGATGCCCAGATTATCTAATTGTCCCATAAATCCCAGGTTGGTTCCAAATATCTATATTAATAACACCTGTAGATAAATGTAGCTCCTGACAAATCCATCATGAAAATTCTAAGTGTGGAAGGAAGGAAGCGTGTCTAGGACTGCTAGGGATGTTTCTTTGCGGATATTTACCTGGTCTGAAAATGATTGAGTTTGTCCAAATTATTGGAAATAATTCCAAGCATATGCTGTCTGTCTATGAACTGTATTATGTCAGGTTCTGAGCTGAGTAGCTGTGGCCTTTGCTTATTTATATGTAATTGGCATGTGGACTAGTCTCATTTGCCCCCTTCTAAATCCGTGTCATAGGCTGTGCTGGACCCATTAGGGATAGTCAACTGCTTTTAACACCCACCTTCGAGTCTTTGAAGAATGAAGCTTCCACAGCACATTTAAACTCTGCATTGTTCTCATTGTTTGGAGTTCCGTAGTTCTGGAGTCAGAAGACAGTGGAAAGAGTGGATTACTAATTTGAGGGTCTATACTGTTTCAGAAACTTTCAATAACTCCTTGTACAAGGCATTTTACTCTTTGAACTTCAGGTGTTTTTTTTTTTTTTTT
>NW_027550218.1:0-1343 GCF_008692635.1 Crocuta crocuta
GTTATGTTGAAACTAATTTGACAATAAACTATTTGTAAAAATAAAAAAAGAGAGAGAGAGAAAATGAATAAATTGGATTTCATGAAAAAAAAAGTAAAGAGTAGGTCCCCTGGTCTGTATCCCTTTGATTGAGAGTTATAGTCAGGAGTAAAATCAAGATTTAAGTAACTATCAGGTTAATACTCAGTATAGTTTTTACACGAAGAAGCCTCTGACAGTCATGATACAGTTAAAATCTGATTTTCAATACTGAAATTATCTGTTAAACAATGGCCTGGCTCAGAACTGACCCACTTAAAACTCGGGATCTTGAGACCCCAGTCCTGATTCCTAGCACTTGCCTCAATTGTGCAAAGTACCGTCCTCTCTTTCTAACTCTAGGAAGAATAAACGGGTTGCAAGGAGCTTGGCTGAAGAGAGGGGACAAAAAGTCCCTCTGCTTCGGACTGTTCTTCATTCAGCTCAGACTGAATCTGCTTCCAAAGCAAAGCTGAACTCTGTCTCTAACCTGTCTTTGTGGGTGGTTTGGGGAAAATAAAATATATCCAATGGTTCCTACCAAGGCTGAAGGAGTTTGGAGAGGATTACATGGGGTAAAAATCCACTTATAGGGATATTCAGGGCCAGAATAAAACAAATAAAAATGTATAATAGAGGTGTAACAAACAATAACAGTCGAGGAGAAAAGAGCAACTTACAGTTAAAGAGATTGGGAGAGGGCTTACTTAAGTGGATTGAGACAAAACGTACTGTCTGACAAATGAAGATAATTTATGGACTGCATATCGGCATCAAAGCCCCAGAGTGTTGGATATTCTTTGGTGGGGCAGGGTAAAGGAATGCCCTTCTTGTCTTTCACCAGTAGCCTACATGATTCAGGGATGAAGGAGACTGTAGTGAGTGTTATACACAAGGCTGTGCTTCTTGCATTGATACACTGTCTTCTCTAAATAAGCAGAACTTTGGTACTTATATTTTATTTATATTTTTACAAATAATTATTTAGTAGTACTATTTGCAAAATACTATGCTAGGTATATTAGGCCCAGAGAGTTCCAAAACATGTAGAAGAAGTAGAAGAAATGTGAATGTGCACAAGTCAACAAACAAGAGGAGGCGGAAGAAATGTTTAGTGTGGACTGCCTGTGTTGAGATTAGAGCTGGGAAAAAATTAAAGAGAAATTCTCACAAGCTTTAAAATCCTCTTATGATGAGCTGTTCAAAAGTCCTGCCCCAATTTGTGGAATGGAAAACACGCCAGATAGAAGCCACTTTTTTTTTTTTTAAATATTTTTATTTTTATTTCTAGGAGAGAGCGAGACAGCGTGAGCAGGGGAGGGTCA
>NW_027550219.1:0-1347 GCF_008692635.1 Crocuta crocuta
AGCCCTCCAAGTAGAGCAGATCATTTCCCATTTGGTGTGATAAGTTTTTTCAGATTGCTGTTTTTACACTGTGTCTGGTGTTGTTGCCTGAGTGGAGAAGCACACTATACTTTAGTTTTATCCCAGCCAAGCCAGCTGAGTTTTAAACTCCAAACTTCAATGCCCTTGTGTGGTGAGAACCAATACTCACTATACTAGGATTGATGCAGATTTGACACAGAAGAGTGACTCGGCAGATTTCAGGTATCTGGACTGTGGAGTAAAGGTTATCCACTCTCAGCCAGTGTCTCTGAGCCTATGCTGAGGGGTGGGGGAGGGAAATGGAATCCAATGGCTCATTTTTCACTGGAGACATAATGACACCTCTTTTGTCTCTGGAGACACAATTCCTCTATCAAGAAGGGGGATCTGTCTCACCCAGTGTGTCCCAGGTGATCTACAGATCATGTTATCTCCTTCTGCCTACTCAGATCATGCCTGCCTACTCTACAAGAATACCGCAGAGCCCTCAGGGCTATGTACCAGCTAGGCCATACACCTCTAAAATTTTAGTTTTTACATCCTGCTGGTTGCAAATACTCATCATAATTAGCCTCTCAATTTCCCAGTCAATGGCTTCAGAGATGTGTTTTCCAGTGTGACCCCCTGGGTACTCCTCTCTCTCCCCTCTCTGCATCAACAGGGTGCTCTCTGTCTCAAAGCACCACTGATCAATTGATCCCCAAAAGCACTTCTCCACACCTCTTACCACCATAATGTGGCCTCCTCCCTCTCTCTAGTGGAGCAGTTTGTTCTATAAGTCCTTAGATAATTTGCTGAGTATTCAGAATGATTTGGTATTTATTAGTTGTGTCTAAGGGACACCATCAACTTAGGGTCCTCTTAATACTTGGCCATCTTAGCACTTATGCTAAAACACTAATTCTAAAAGATATATACACCTCTATGTTTATTGCAGCATTGCTTACAATAACTAAGATATGTTGGTAAACCAAGTACTAAATGAACAAAATAGATTTGGAATAGATAAACATATATAATGTTATTTAGCTTTAAAAATATTGAGATATTGCCATTTTCAAGAACAACATGGTTCTACAGGGCAATATGATAAGTTAAATAAGTGAGACATATGCCATACTATTTAACTCTACACAGAATCCAAAATTCAAAAAGCAAAATCAAAACAATCAAACAAACAAAAGACAAACTTATAAATATAGATAACAAATGTTGTTAGTCCAGAGGTGGTGAGTGGCGGGATGTACAAATAAAGTGGATTAAGAATGCAAAGGTCTATTTATAAAACAAATAAGTCACTAAGATGAAAAATTAAGCATAGGGAAT
>NW_027550220.1:0-1347 GCF_008692635.1 Crocuta crocuta
GAAGAGAGAGTAGTCAGTGAAGATGGGAACTTAGCTGTTTGGTCCCTAGGAAGAGCTCTTCCTGCCCTTTCTTTCCAGGGCAAAAGAAAAGGTTGGGGAAATGATAGAATTTCCCAATTAATTTTGGTACCTGATAGCAGAGGGAACATGTGCCTCTTTTCTTACATAAATGCTGGGAAGATGGCAAGACTCCCTGATTCTCCCGTGTGCTATTTGGCCTGATGACTGAGTAGAAATGGTTCTAAGTATCTGCCCAGTCAGAGATTACTGGGTGAGTGTCTTAAGTTTTCTAGGGAGCTAAAGAATGACTCTTCTGGACCCCAACTCTATCACATAAGTAAAGAAAAGCCTTCATCTTGCCCAGAAAGTCTTCTGAAGGTCCTGAGTGAAATTCAGCTGTGAGAGAGCCTGGGGGCTTGGCCGTTGCGACGAGGACATGAAACAGAGCCGACCGTCTGAAGATGCCAAGTGCTTACACGATAATGTCTGAGGATCAGATTCTGCTCTTGATACCTGTGCTTGGGCCTTAAGTAAAGTCTTGGGAATATGGGGACTACACCGTAGGAAAGCAGACTGGACACTGAGTGAGGCTTGGCGTCTGCCACCAAAGTGAAGCTTAAGAGAGAAATTAAATTCAGTGGTGGCACAATAAGAAAATTATGTCTTGCATCCCCAGGGTTTTGGATGGTGACTCTATCTGTGATCTTAACTCTTATTATTATTGGGGTGTTATGTGCTTCATACAGGACCTCCCCACCCCCAGTGCCTGCTCACGAGTTTATTTACTGTACCATGTTATGTGGTACCCATTACTTAGTAGACTCTTGTATTGATTGTGCCACATGGTTGAATTCTTGGATGTATTAGGCCAACTGTAGCTGCTCTGATTTGCTTCTTGGATGCCTTGTCCACTTTCTGTTTCAGTGTTTGGTGGGTGTTTTTAGTTCCCTGTTTAGGCAGGAGCCAGTTGGGAAGACTTGAAGGGGAAGGGGAAGCTCAGTGGGGGAATATCTTGGGTCTTTACCTAGTGACACTTTTTTACCCTGTTTCATCAAACATCAGTGCATTCTGTGTTCTTTTTCAGCACCTGGGACACTTCCACAATATATATATAGGGATGCATATGCAGCGATGTGAGAGATAAGACCAGAACAGTAATTTGGAACCAGATTGTGAAGACCTTAGTGCCACCTAAGGTCTTAGACAGATTCCTGCAGGTATGTGGGGTGGGAAGGCATTAAATTTTAAACCTAGGAGACACTTGATAAAAATGGTGTTTTAAGAAGACTAGCCTTTTTTTTTTTTTTTTGGCATTGAGAAATAAAAAAAAAACCTAGATGACTTTTT
>NW_027550221.1:0-1348 GCF_008692635.1 Crocuta crocuta
AGTAAATTCTGCATAAAATACATGCAAATAAAAGTAAAAACAGAATAAAAAAAAATTTTAAAGAAGAACTACAAGGGGCAGTCCAGCCACAACATTGGCTGCAGTGGGTAAAATGTCCTTGGAGAGTCACTTGAAGTAGGACAAGCCCAGGTGAGTGCCCTCAGGCATTCTTAGTCAATAGCATCAGTACAGATAGGTTGAGACCTACACAAAGCCTGCATTTTATCCCTAAAGCCACTCAACAGTGAACTCACAGTAAAGGTATTCAACAAACCTTCAACATTCACAGACATGTGGTATTATCTGAGCATTGGGATAGCCTCCAAGAACTTGACTCAAAAAGATTCATGCTTCTACCTCCCTCACCTACTATTGGCTCGCCTGCATTATAAGGTGATCTAATCACATAATGAAGCTATGTCGAGGAAGGGATCATTGCCTCTTTGTTAGAGTAGGCTTTTAGTGAGGCTTTATCAGGATGCCTGGAGGCCAGCAAAGGGGCAGTTCTGGCCTGCTATCAGGAAAGTCAGAGGACTGTGCAGGCAGCACCCTAAAAGCAAAGCCACCAGAAGCTGGACCAAACCAGGCAGGTCCAAGACAAAGGCGTCCAGAAACCCTGACCCAGTAAGGGAGAAAAGGCATAAACCCCACTTTCAATAAAAAAAAATCCCCTTCCCAAGTAATAAACATTCTACCCCCTCGTTGACAGCTGTCAAGAAAAGACAGAAAAACCAAACCAGGGATGTATAGCTCTCCCTTGAGTGTACCTGTCCCACATCTCCAGAGTATATACTCACTTTAATAAACCCTTTACCTGCATCATCCAACTGTTTTGCCTAGTCTATCCTTAAATTCTTTCTTGCCACAGACCAAGAGCCTCCAGCAATATCCAGAAGAATGGCTGGGTGGAAGCCTACGGGTTGCCCAGCAACATCTTAACTACTTCTTCCTAGATAACGTAAGGATACAAGGGATGGGAGCTTAAATAGCACTATTTGTAAACTTCTGGATTCTGATGTGACCATTCCTAGGCATGATTCATCTTTCATTCCCCTGATATACCACCATGGCAGTGCTTCCTCTCAGTGGCAGCCTGACTAGAAGGTGGCTTAGAGAATTTAAACCTAATTTTTACTGAATGTTGTAAAAGTGCCCTAGGACCACTTCTACCAGCCCCTTCCAGAGGGAAGGTCTGGGTCTGGGTAGAAGATTTTACAAAGATTTTAGGGGCACCCGGATGGCTCAGGCACTGAGCATGTCCCTCTTGATCTCAGGCTCCCAAGTTTAAGGCCCATGTGAGGCATGGAGCCTACCTGGTTAAAAAATTAAAAACAAAACTTTTTTTTTT
>NW_027550222.1:0-1346 GCF_008692635.1 Crocuta crocuta
AGTTTTAGGAGATGTCATATAGCACATGGAAGCCCTTGATAAATACATGCTTAAGGCCTTAAGTAACTCACAAAACAGATTTACAGTATTAAAAAAATAAAGCAACTCAAAAGCATAAACAAATTTTACACAATAAAATAGTATTAGATAGCTTAACAGCAGCATAACCAGTAACATACGTCATTATTGAAGCAGAATGTGGTATCTACAATACACCTCATAACAAACCTATAACAGAATTACTTACTGATATATGTAACCAAATTGGTTCTCTTAAAGACCCTACATTAGGGTCTTGAAAACTGTCTAAGATCCTGGTTGGATCTATCTGGCTGGACCACACTAAAAGATCTTCTTATCATACTTTTAATTTTTATTGCAGTAATAATGTTGATATGTTGTATTTTTCACTTTGTTGTCTCCTGTTATTGGGATACATGCAAGCTGTTTATGCTTCCTTCACCCAGTCATCAAATGGTCCTTCTACTTGAAACAAATTCACCCTGGGGACCACTCTAGACACTGCAGCAATAACCTTCTGTAATGGTTACTTAAAGAAGAGATAGTGACCAATTTCAAGCCATATGTAGGGACATGTCTACAACCCTTGTCAGGGTGCAGGTTGAAGAAGTTTCAGATGATGAACCCTTTGCCTTTCAACCACCTTAAAGATTTAAGGGTTGAAAATTGGTCAGAGTGAAATAATGACATCTAGAAGTATAAAAATGTTCACCTTTATCCAAGAGGGCTTATCTATGGCATGCATAGTTTCAATAAAGATCAAATATGGGCTGGTTGCTACACTCTTATAGAGAGTCATGACTGCCTGTCCCTCTCATAATAGTTAATAGCGAGCTGAATGATAAGCACCAGAGAAATCGTGCAAAAGTAATTTTGTGAATTCAAATTTGAAGAAAACACTTATGATCCAATACTCCATGTATACTCATTCCCCCTTGAGTACTACACCTATAATCACCAACTTCATACAGGGAAAGTGCAGCTCTTTCTCCCCATGGATCCTGTCCACATGCTACTTAAATAAACTTCAATAAGCTGCACTGTAAAACCTTTAAAAATTCTTTCTTGACTGCCATGCTCAATGATCTTGCAACATTCTTAAAGTAAGAACATTTTACCGAGTCACTAACATAGATTACATCCCACTTCTCCATTTTTGCAGTTAAAGAGAAATTCACATTTTCATAAGTTCACAGGATTCATGAGTTCTAGACATCTGCTGCAACAAAAGATGTATAATTTACAATATTGGGCTGTGCATTTAGAAATTCGTTAAGAGGGTACAATTCATGTGTTCTTCACACACGCACACACACACACACACA
>NW_027550223.1:0-1351 GCF_008692635.1 Crocuta crocuta
GGTTTAAAAAATTACAGCTGGGGTGATGAAGAAGGCTGCAGAGGCTTTCTGCACAAGTGTGCTCCCAGACCAGCAACATCGGCATCACTAGAAATGCAGAGTCTCAGGCTTCACTTCTGAATCAGAGATTGCAATTCAATGAGATCTAAGAGATTTGTATGCACATTAAAATTTGAGAAGCACTGGTGTTAAGCTGTGGCTCTTCATCCTGTCTGCACTTCAGAATCATCTAGGGAGCCTTAAAAATAAAGATCCCTCAGATCCGTCCCCAGAGATTCTGATTCAAATGCTCTGAGGCAGAGCTCTGGCATCAGTGTTTTCTGAAACACCCTATCACACAGCCAAGTTTGGGAACTATTGGTTTAACCTAGAGGAGTGCTGTGGGTAATGAGAGCAAACTTAGGAGACACCATAAGGACCACCACATCCAGGTTCTTCCACATCCCCTCTTGTTGGGACTGAGGAGTGGTTCTTTGGAGCCTGTGGCATGGTTTCCCGCAATGAGTAAGAACGACCTGCAGAACATTCCGCAGCGTCCAGAGAGGCCTCAACACAGATGCTATCAGATGTAAAAGCCACACTACCCTTCTGGGCTCAGTTACTATGGTGAATTCTCAAAGAAATGTAGGAGCTGTGCCATTACATCTTCTCTGGGCCTCAGCACCTCATCAGAACAACATCCTTGCAGGCAGGAAAGCATGTGAGGTAGAGGGCTAGCAGCCATAGCTACAGAATGCTCTTTCCCTGGGAGCTGGTTGGGCGCCATCTTGAAATGTTCAGTTGGGTCGAGAATCTAGGGCTGGTCAGAGAGGCACAGGCCTCTAGTCCTTAAGGGGATGATTCTTATGAGGATGAAAACAGACACCTATATGAAGCAATTCAATGTACTGAGCAATTTGCTTCAGCTGTCTAATTTAAAAGATGATTTTTCACCAGGAGGTAGCTACTAGCATTCCTCTCTTTAGGACAGGAAACCATGATGACTGGCAGGTCAATGTTTTCCTCACTGTTATGTGGTAGACAGGGACTGAACTCAAGAAGGGATGACATGAAAGGTTCTTTCTTCTACACCATGGACTAGGGCATTCAGAAGGCACTGTCCCTAGCAGATATGCAAACTAGTCCTGGTTCAGACTCAAGGTAGCCATGACTGATTTCCCATATCACTGGAGATTCTGACAGTGGACCACTAGACAATCTCCACCCATCAGAGGCTGAAGCTACCCATCACTCCCTCATACCATGTTCATCCTTTGCTCCTTGCTTCAGAGACCTGTGCTGACGTACATCAGGAGTGCTTGGTGCATGTCCTCCAGCAGAGTGATATGTGAGGACAGACTGAAATGTTAAC
>NW_027550224.1:0-1350 GCF_008692635.1 Crocuta crocuta
ACACACACACACACACACTTTTTTTTCCTTGAAAGAAGGAGAAAAGAGACATTTCAATTTGCTTTAGGTTCCCCTTTATACCCAATGAGCCCAGAGGAATGACTGTGGGCTCCCACACCCCTCACCATGCCCACGGGCTCGCCTTTTGTTGGGAGACTTGGGGTAAGGGATTCTGACCTCAGCCGTGTCACATTTGCACAGCAAAGTCCACATTGGAATGTGGTTTCCCTTTTAATTGTTTAGGGTATAATAATAAATAATACTATACTGTAACTATAGTAACTGTAACTATAATATACTATAATAATAAAATAAACTCTCTCCCCCATCTCACTGTTAACATTCACCTTTGTGTTGGCGAGAAAGAGGGTTTGGGCAGGTGGCCGTGAGTGTCAGGTGCCAGTCTCCCCAGCCCCTCCTCTGTCCGTCCGCTGTGGTTTCACACGGTTGAACATCAGTGTCTGCGATGTAGAGCGGTTGATGTGTTGAGAGGGAGGTTGCCGTGGAGCTTGGGGGAGCCGAGGACCCTGGGAGACATAGGCTCACAGCGCAAGCCACGTGCCATGGCGGACAGGAGCAGCTGCACGGTTGCTGCATGCCTGACAATTGCTCTGTAGGTCAAGGTATTTCTTAGAAGCGTGTGATTCGCATTCAGAGCTCGGAGAGTGTTTTTGTTTCAAAAATGTGACATTCAGCATGTAATTGTGTTACGCCTTTTCAGAAAAAGCAGAGTTAGCCTTTTGCTTTCCTTGTACACGGCACGAGCAGCCTTCCTCCTCACAGTTCTGGTTCCTTCTGTTGAAGAATGGTGTTTAGAAACCAAGAGGTGAGGGGTGGGTGTGCTCACAGCCACTGTGTCGCCGTTGCTTTCCAGACTCCCAGGTGCAGTTAATGCTTTCTGTTAGAAAAAGGGCATCTGTCATAAGAGCAGAATTTCAGCCCGTGTGGCCTGTCTTGTTCTGTGCGTGGCTGCATAGAAGCCTCATGGAGTGGTGGAAATTCTGGGCGTGGAGGCCAGAGACCCCTGGCCTCCCCTCTTACCCACCCTGAGCCTCAGGCGCCATGAAATGACCCTCCCGTGGTGGTGGGTGGAGCCTGGAGGGGATGACACAACTCTGTCTTGTGCGTATGCATCATATGCTAGTAGCTCATGCTTCCACCACTGTCTTGATATTATCTTCTTAATCCTTACTTTGCTTTTTTCTTTCTGTAATCTGATTAGGAAGTTTGAAGAGGAAAATTGGCATTGGTATTAAAAACAATTTCAAAGAGGAAATACTTAGTGTGCTCTTAGTGAGTGTGGTAGAATGATCAGAGATCAGGTTCTGGAAGGTTAATCTTTCTACCGCT
>NW_027550225.1:0-1351 GCF_008692635.1 Crocuta crocuta
CCTGGCTTCTTCTGAGCAAATGAGGGTTTTCCAATCTTCAGGTTCTGATTCCCTCACCCCCAGTTTATGTCTCTCTGCTTGCATTTTACCGGCAGCAGCAGGCAGACAGCACCCCACGTGTTGGAAAGCAGGTGCTGGCAAACCCCACGATGCCTAGAGTGCAAGACTGTTCTCACCGCCCCTCCATCCCAGAGTGATGACGGGTGGCTGTCATGCCAGCGGAGTGCCCATTACGGATACCTTCACGGCAAAGTGCACGTGTATGCACACGTGTATGTGTGCTCAGAAGGTGGTGTAGAATTGATTGCCTCCCAGTGACACACAGCGCAAGCCTCTGAGGCTCCTCTCTCTCCAGAGACTGGTGTCTCCCTGTGATATAGGTGCGACACTGCCTGGGAAGGAGCTCCAGCGATGTGTGAGGAGTGAGCTCGCCAACCTCCATCCACCTGCAGGGAGACTGAGCCAAGAGAACACAGGAGGGACAGAGTTCACAGGCTGCCCACACGCGGCTTCTCTGCTGCCCGTCCCAGAACCCTGATCAAGACTGAACTTTTCATCGCAGCCTCCAACAGCTGCTGCAGCTGGATTGACCTTCTTCCTGGAAGGTAGGGCTGTTTTTCTCATGTATGGAAAAGAATAAAGGAAATTTATTTTAAAAGCCCAGGCCATCCAGAGCTGGTTCCCTTTAGCAGGGAATAGAATCAGGCTCTCCTATGTCCCAACATCCATTCTATTTTTAGTCCTGGAAAATTGACCGCCTCCTCCTCTTCGCAGACATAAATCCCCTCATTGGCATCTTTTTAACTGAAATGTTAAACAAGAGAGTTTCAGTGTGGACTCACCTGGGGAAATAGTGGTTCTTCTTGGAGCAGAAATACCCAGGGACAAAATTGTGATGATGTAGAGTTGCATCGGGCCAAGTGCCCCCCCTTCGCCCCTCACTGTGGTTCTTGTGGACTCGGCAGCCCTGAGCCTTCCCTCTTTACAGTCTGGGGAGGAAACTAGCAGCTAAACCAAGGGCAATTCTGCTCCACACAATTCAGAGTTTTACTTTACCACCAAACTGTGTGGCCAGGGAGGCAAATGCCAAACACAGTGACCACAAGTATCAGCTTGCCTTTGTTACAATTCTGGAAGGAGGGTTGAACTCACCCAAAACACAACAGTGTCCCTCAGCCAGAGTTCATACTGCAGCTGATGATTGCCATCGGTACCAAGGAAAATAAACAACTTACTCTCCTTAAAGTGGGATATGGGACGATTGCCTGAGACCAGCTATAACGGCCGAGGGCTCTTAGAAATATGCTTTTATTTTCTGGTCAGGATATTTGAGAGAAAATAGGAATTTTCA
>NW_027550226.1:0-1344 GCF_008692635.1 Crocuta crocuta
TTCCTCAGTTTGCGTTCTGTCTGTCTGTCTGTCTCTGTCTCTGTCTCTCAAAAATAAACAAACATTTAAAAAAAAAAAAAAAGCTACCATACAGGGCCAAGTAAGGTAGTTGCCCATGCAGGGGAAGGAGGAGATGTGGTGGCCCAGACAGGGTGTGAGAGCCTCCACTTCGTGAAGGGGTTAACCACAGAGAAGGGCTGCCTAGTACAGTCGCCAGAGTCTGGATGAGCAGAGGAAGGTCTCCCCGTGGAGGGCAGCCTGGCCCAGAACACTAGAATCCATGCAAGGTGAGGAGGGCATCTGCATGTAGAAGTGGCCCGTGGTCATGACGGGAGTTGGTTCTAATCAGGGGGCTGATGGAATGTATTGAGGATAATGGGAACCAGCTCAGACTACTGTTAGAGAAGAGACTTACAAATATAAAATATAGAAAGGGAGATAATGGGAATAAACCTAGCGGTGTTGGATTGGAATTGGAAGTAGCAGTGAATTTACAGTTTCCAGTGCATATAAGTCACTATAGAAACACACACCTAGGTCCCAGCTCTGACCACTGAGAGAGTCTGAGAATAGCAACACTCCAATTCACAACAAACACATCTAGCAGTCAGACTTTGGATTCTAAAGAATTCCCTACTGAAAGGAACTAGAGTTCCTTGGAGAGATAGCTGATTTTAAGGCTGGAACATGTCATGGTTCCATGGTTCCATGGTCAGAAGAACTCAGAGAATATGGGAACATGTCAAAAGGGGTTGTTGGAACGTTCAATTAAGAAGGAGACATTTAGGTAACTTCAAAGTACTTTTCTACAGAACGCTTATGAATTAAAGAAGAAAGAAGAGTAACTTTATAGTGGAGAGCCCTGGCAGACATGACCTTGATAAAGTAATTTCAGTGAAATTTAAAATCATCTGCCACCCAATCAGATAACATGAGAGGAAAATGGCATCATATCTGTGATATTTTTTGCCAAGCTTGTAAAGCTTGAATAGAAGCACAAGGAAACTCAGACAGACCCAAATCGAGGAACATTCTGCAGAACTACTGGCCTGTATTTTTAAAAAATGTCAAGGTCATGAAAGTGGAGGAAATACTGAAGAAAGTTTGCTATTGGAGCAGAGTAAAAAGATGGGAACAGGAGTGCCTAGGTGGCTCAGTCAGTGAAGCATGGACTTTGACTCAGGTCATGACCTCACTGTTCATGAGTTCGAACCCCATTATCAGGCTCTCTGCTGTCAGCATGGAGCCTGCTTTGGGTCCTCTTTCTCCCTCTCTCTCTCTGCCCCTCCCCTGCTCTATTTCTCTCTCTCTCTCTCTTTCTCTCTCTCAAAAATAAATAAATAT
>NW_027550227.1:0-1352 GCF_008692635.1 Crocuta crocuta
TTGCAAGGAAAACATCTCTTGTTTTATGGTCCAGAGCTCAGCTGTCAGGGCCACCAAAGGCCAGCCTACGACCCCCCCAGGAACGCTGTTTTCTGTAACCAGAGGGAAGTCCTACCCGTCAGCAGGAGAGACTGCAGAGTCCTCTCCCTCTGGCAACCCCTTCCCCAGCTCCCATTCCCCCTGGGCCCTGCTCTCAGACCCCACCGGATCCATTACCTTCTCTGGGCTCCTGGCTTTATTAAATGGGGTACCTGGGCAAGGCGAGATCTCTGGAGCCCTTTCCCTCTATAACCCTGGGGGCCGGGGGCGGGGGTGGCGAGGGAAGTGTCCAGGTGGGACGTGAGGACACGCAGCTCGTCCCACAGTCCCGTAGCACCTGCAGGATTGAGAAGGGGGAGGCTGGCCTCAGCCCTGAGAGATGTGACCCCTATTAGGAGAGCGGGGCTGATTCATGGAGCCACAGACTTCAGAGCGCACAGCGCCTACCCCCTCTTACATGTGGCCCTGAGACAGGAGGAAGTTGCCTGGGGTCACACAGGAAGTCGGCGCAGACTGTGGGACAAGAAGCTGGGATGTCGCCAGATCACGGGATGGGAGGTGGGCTGGAGGCACGCGGCCGCCTCCTGGGGGAGTGGCCGTCCTCACATCTGTGACATCACACACTCGGGGAGGTGAAAGAGAAGCCATCCTGGACCAGCAGCAGGGTCACTACTGTGTTTCAGTCACCTGCCCTTGAGCCTCCATTTCTGCTTTGTAAAATACAGACAGCCTCATCCTTGGCCGCCGCCCCCCCCCTCCCCCCACCGGGAGATTGTGAGGCTCAGCGAGGCAGAGGGTGCCTGGCAGGGGAGAAGAGTAAGGGGCTGTCTCTGCACCCTGGCGATCCCAGCGGGCCCTCCCTGTCCACACTGGGGTGCAGTCACCCCATTTCACAGGCATGCCCATGGGCCCCAGGCGTCTTCCATCTCCAGGGCACCCAGCAGAGGTGGGCCCCCAGAGGAGGACAGGCAGAGGAACAGTTACGCGGATGGCTCAGGGGTCATGGGCCAGAGCAGGAATCCTGACCTTGGCTCCTGCCCCTCGTCCCACCTTGTGCTAGATACACAGAGGCACGTGGACTGAGGAGGGGCTGAGGGCCTGCCCGGGCACCCTGGTGCACCACCCGGTAGTTGGGGGCAAAGGAGAGGCCCTTTGTCAGCTGCTCTGTCGGCCCGGAGGGGGGCTGCAAAGCCCGTCCCCGCTCCCAGGGGCTCCCGAGGAGGGAGACTGCCCAGACTGGCCACTGACACCGCATGGCCCGAGAGCAGGGTCAGAAGTGAGCAGCTTCTGCGCTCAGATATGTGGGGGCCTGT
>NW_027550228.1:0-1353 GCF_008692635.1 Crocuta crocuta
CTATTTGCAACAACATGGATAAAACTGGAGGGCATTATGCTAAGTGTAATTAGCAATATGCTAAGTGAAGTAAGATACAGAAAAACAATTACTGCACAGTATCCCTTTTAAGTGGGATTAAAAAAAGGAAAATCTAACTCATAGCCTCAGAGAGTAGGAAGTGGTTACTAGAACCTGTGGAGTAGGGGAAATAGGGAGATTGGTCAAAGGATATAGACTTTATGAATAAGTTCTGAGGATCTAACGTATAGCATGTTAGTAATACTTGAAAAGAATGTATTGAATAATTGAAATTTGCTAAGGGATTAGAAACTAAATGTTCTCTCACACACAGAAAGGTAAATATGTGACCTGACGGATGTGTTAATTAACTGGATGGCTGGAATCCTTTCACAATATGTGTGTATATAGAATCATTGCATTGTACTTTAAGTATACTTTAAGTATCTTACAACTTTATTTGTCAGTTATACCACAATAAAGCTGGGGAGGGAAGCCAAAAAATTTTTAGCACTCTCTACAAAGTCATATTTACAGTAGCTGTTGATGGGTTTTGCACCAATTTAATTTTTGTAATGCACTAAATTAGCTGTGGCATTATGACCCCATAGCAATTTACGCAGGATTTTCCACTACTTTCATGGGGTTGTATGGGGCTAATGAGACACAGAGACACCAGCCTATGGCACTCTAACCTGATAAGCAATATACTCAACCTCCTTGACATAAGTGTCCAGACTTGGACATTGTGGAAAATGTGAAATATTTCTTACAGAAATATCTATTATTATACTTTTAAAACTAGTCAGCTTTCATATTGCTACCTGAGTTTTCTTTCTGGAATACAAATCTGATTGTTGCAAAATGAATGTGAACACATCAAATCCAGGGAAGGTTATCAGCTGTACTGATTTTTTTTGTTGTTTTTCCCTCTTAGGTAGCAATGGTGAGAACCCTGAGCTCCTAGCAAACCAGGCGCTCTCTCCCTCCTCTTATGAGTTTCTCTTCCTCCTTTATGCACACTCTGGCTAGATACTAATTCTGCTGGAGAAGCCCAGGGGCAAGTTGTGTTGACCAGGTCACGGCTAAGCTGTAGGCATTAGCTGTCCTTTAAGCCCTCCATAATTCTCTGCTTCTCTTTCTCTAGTGAAAGCAAGGATGGTTTCTTGTCTCATTGAAGTTGTACATTCTAACATTCTGGTTGGAACAAAAATGGTTTTAGCCTCTAGGCCAGGTAAAGTAACCATTCTGTGTGATCAAGTACACCTTAATAGAGTACTGGGGAAGGGTCAAAGGCCTAGCTAATGAGAAAATTTATATTGACTGGCTTTTGTGCATTTCTTTTTCTTCAGA
>NW_027550229.1:0-1354 GCF_008692635.1 Crocuta crocuta
TGGGAAACATACATCCTCTAAGGCCATTGTAGTGACTAATAATGCACTTCAGCAAGTTTACCCAGTTCTTCTCCTTGGAAAGTGTGGGATTGAACTTGGGGTCTTAGTGTTGGATGGGGCAGTGTGGCTACTTCTGGCTCATTCACTGTGAGAAAAGATGACACTAATCACCTCCGGGCTGGAGCATCTCATTGTCTGGGGGTGACCCTCCAGCTTTCTTCCTCTCTGCCACAGGGACAAGCGACTACCAGTGCCCTAGGTAGGGGAGGGGCAACATGGAGCAGAGGCTGCAGAGAGAGCCCTAATAAGACATGCAGCAGAGATCAGAAATCAACTGGTATTGCTTTGAGACTCTGAGATTTTTGAATAAATGTTTCCAATAATGGCTTGTTACCGAAGCATAACCTAGCCCATCCTGACTGATATGTGTTGAAGGATTTTTCTCCTAACAAGCGTTTAGTGATGCCTATAAACCTTATAAAATTAAAAATCATTATTATCACAGGGAGCATTGAGTTTTTGAGGACACAGACATGAAAGGCATCTTTAAGAGCTGAAATTGATGAAGCAGCTCTCAGTTTTTATTGTTACTAGCAGCTTTTATGCCAAGCTCTTCTTCTACTCAAAATAAAATTTGGTACGCCAATTAAAGAGTGAGAGAGGAAGAGTGATAACACATATTGGGTGCCTGCCATGTACCAGATACAGCACTAGGTAATTTATTTGTTCTATTTATCTTAGGGCACCACAGTAACCATGGGAGGAGAACGATAATTCTATTTAAGGGAGGAAAACTGAGACATGCAGAGATCGAAGATTTCACTTTGAACCCACGTTGTTCTCAACCTGCTGTTCTTTGCCATCTTCCCTCCTTGCAAATGGTTCACTCCTCCTGATTGTGTATGTATTCGTACAAATATATCAAATAGTCCATTACTCACATACTTGAACAACAGAAAGCCCTTTCTGTTGTTCTGGAAAACAAAAGAGAAACCTGGTTCAGTTCAGATCCGGAATCTTGGTATGTATTGGGATTGCCAACACCATGAACTCTTTTGAGACTAAGTTACATGGCACAAAAATAAAATGTTTCCAAGGGTCTTCTCTCTAAATAAATGTCTGTATTTTCTCTGACTCCTGGTGATAACATCTCAAGTGTATACTCAGCCCCTCGCGCAGTGAAGCCCTTTGTTAAAAGTCCAGTGAAGCCCTTTGTTAAAGGTCTCCGGGACTGACTGTTTTTGCAATAGTTGAAACAATGTTCTATTTGCAAGCAGGTGGCAAGATACCAGCCTCCATGGGCTCCTGGTAACAGCACTGTTAGAGCATCCTGCTTGCTGGGAAACAGTGGTTT
>NW_027550230.1:0-1352 GCF_008692635.1 Crocuta crocuta
TTTTAAACAGCTCCAGCTGTTATAAATTTCTGTCTTATATTGAGGACTTACTATAAGGATGTCTCATATTTTGTTTAAAACCCAATTGACCAAATTGTAGCTTTTATTCAAATAATAAACCTTTGTATTATATAAGGTACATGGTACCCATATACATTGCATCCTACCTTAGAGTCACACAGTTTATAATGTTTGATAGATTGCCAACATTTCCATATGTTTTTTCCTGCTTCTTAATGCTGAGATTTTTAGAGGAAAGTCTTTTTCGTTTCCTTTGTTTCAGAGTTCTTCAGATGCCATATACCTGGCCAGGCATGTTGGTTTGCGTGTGGGAGTCCCAAAAGAAACCCCAGCTCTCACTGTCAATAGACTCTGTGGCTCTGGTTTCCAGTCCATTGTGAGTGGATGTCAGGTATGGGCAACATTTTATTACTTCTCTGAAATTATGTTAAAAGCTATTGGAAGAAATGCCCTGCTTCAATATAACACTGTAGGTTTTATTTTATAGTGCTTATTAGGAGAGGTCAATACTTGATTTTTCTTGGAAAAGTATTCACAGAAAGAAAATAGTTTCTTAAAAGTAATTAATGGATTTTTGAAGACCTGCTAATTGGAATAAGCTGTTCGCAAAAGGATAAATCCTGTATGATTTCACTTATATGAGTAATCAGATTCATAGAGACAGAAGGTAAAACAGTGGCTGCTAGGGCTGAGGGGCAGGAGAGAATGAGGAGTTAGGGTTTAATGGATACTGAGTTGCAGTTTGCAACCATGAAAAGATTTCTTGAGTGGTGGTTGGTTACACAACAATGTGAATGGAACTTAATGAATTATACACTTAAAATTGGTTACAATGATAACTTTTAAGTTATGTATATTTTATCATGATTTTTTTAAAAACTAATCATGACCTATTATTTTGACTGAGTGCTTCCTGTGTGCCTGACCTATGCTAGATTTACATTGACTATTTCAATCTTAACAGCCATCCCTGGAGACAAGAACTATTATTATTCCCATTTTACTGGCAAGGAAACTAACATCAAGATTACTAAGTCGTAGAGGCAGAACTTGAACCCAGGTGTATGAGAGCTCGCTGTGAGGCAGTTTGAAACACTGAATAAAGACTATAAAGGCTAGGAAGAGAGTTGGAGAATTTAGGAGATGATAAGAAATGTATTCCTTTGGGAGAGGAGTTAAGATGAAGAAGTAGGGTGACCCTGGGTTTTGCTTATCCCTCAATCACAGGTGTATTGAGATCAGATCACTTGGAACACCCAGCAAACCGATCTGAACACTGGTAGCAAGACCTGCATGGGTGGAAGGAGACAGCATAACAGGCATGCAGTGCA
>NW_027550231.1:0-1354 GCF_008692635.1 Crocuta crocuta
AAATATATATGTATTTATATCACATTTCTGTGATTTCATTTTTAAAATCAAGCAAGTAAGAATTCAAAGGGAGATGAAGTTTTAAATTAAGAAGGGTAAAAGGAAATAGTGCTGAGAACAGAAAAACAATGGGAAAGTAACAAGAGAAAAAGAACACCTGGAGGTCAGGAAAAAACAGATAAAAGAAAATCATGGAAAGAATTTAGGGACCTCAACTTCTAACCTCAACAGAGTCAGATTTGGTTTTTTCTAACAACTAACCAAAATACATGAGGCAATAATTTCCAGGCAATGGACGAAAGGAAGCACCAAGACACAATCCCCGAAACAAGAGAAACTCATGAGGTGAGCCTCATAATTACCCTGGAACTCTGCCTCAGAGCAATTTCCTGACTTACTCGAGGAGTTGGAGCCCACGCAAAAGCAAAGCAGTTCTGGTGATCTGAGAAAGCAAAGATCAGAGACTGAGGTTGTTGAAGCTGCTGTGAGTTGAATGGCTGGGTCTTAAAGGGAAGAGAGCTGCCAGCATGTGGGGGGAAATAGACTCAGAAGTCTAAATATATATTGCCCACAAGTCCTATGCCCAGGATTGGGCTGTGCATGCACAGAGCAATACTCAGGGCTTGTCACATGGCTGTTGCTACCAGGTTGGGAGCCAAACACGGATAGTGAGATCAAGCAGTGTTGGGAGATCTGGGCATTCTGGCTCAGTTGGATGAGAGAGGCCTCGGTGACATTGTGATATGCGATATCGACACTGCTGAGACACTGGAAAGGCCGTGTCTTTGGAGAAAGTACCAAAACTTAAAGTAAGGCTTCCACTATAAGTCATCAAGAGTCACAGGGGAGACAGAGCTCAGAGATTTGTCAACTTGGATCGCTTAGGAAACATGCTGCGCTTTCCAAAGATCTAGTCTAACAAAGTGTAGGAAAGCTTAATACAAACCCAATGTGATTTTTCAGAAATTAAACTTTGTACAAGACCAAAAATCAATCTAATTTAGAGAAAGAAAACAGAATCCAGTTTCTATGACATATTATTTACAATTTCCAGTACCATTCAGAATTTACTGTGTACAATGTAAAAAAAGAGAAAACACGGCTCCCATTGTCAAGAGAAGAAACAACCAATACCAACAGACTCTGAAGCCACCTCTGTGTTGAACTTAGCAGCTAAAGACTTTATAACCACGTTTTAAAAATACATTCAAGCACATAAGGAAAAAAAAAGACCATAATAAGTCAACTGAGGAGGAATGTCAGAAGAAAAATGGAAATTATATGTTAAGGGTAGATCTAGAGCTGAACATTACAATGACCAAAATGAAAAATCCACTAGATGAAACATTCACAG
>NW_027550232.1:0-1354 GCF_008692635.1 Crocuta crocuta
CATCATCATCATCATCACCACCATCACTATCCTTATCATCACCATCATCGCCACCCTCACAATTATTATCATCACCACTATCATCATCATTACCATCACCACTATCACCATCACCACCACCTACATTACTATCACCATCATCATCACCACCATCATCATCAACATCCACATCATCATCAACACCACCAACATCACCATCATTATCATCACTATCACCATCATTATTATCACTACCATCAAAATCAAGATCACCATCATCATTAACATCACCATCACCACCATCATCACCACCACCACCATTATCACACCATCACCATTATTAGCATTATCAATATCACTACTATCATCACTATCATTATCATCATGACCATCATCATGACCATCAACATCATCACCACTAGAACCACCATCATCGTTATCCTCATCATCTTCATCACCACTGCAGTAATCATCACTATCATCACCATCATCATCATCACCATCACCACTGTCATCAGTATCATCATTATCACCACTATCATCACCATCATATTCATCACCACCATCAGCAGCAGCATTTTCATCATCCTTATCACCACCGCAATCATCATCACCATCATCACCCTCAGGAGCAACACCATCATCACCATCACCACCATCATTTTCATCACCATCAACATCATCATCACCAACATCATCACCACCCCTATCACCATCATCACCATGATTATCATTATCACTACCATCACAATCAAGATCACCACTTCATCACCATCAGCATCACCAAGGCCATCACCACTATCATCACCATTGCCACCATAACCATCGTCATCATTATTATCATAATCACCACCATTATCATCACCACCATCACTTTATCAGCATCATCAATATCAGCATTATCATCACTACCACCATCATCACTATCACCATCAACATCACAACCATCATCATCATCATCACTGTCACCATCATCATCATCATTATCACAATCACTATCACCATTGTCACTATCATCACAATAAAGATCACCATCACCATCACCATCATCACCATCATTATCATCACCACCATCACCATCATAATCTTCACCATCATCACCAATCCTACCACCATCATCATCACCACCACCATCCTCACCGTTACCATCACCACCATCATCATTATCATCATCACCATCACCACTATCATCACCATCAATATAATCTTCTCCGCCATCATTGCCACCACTATCATCACCATCATCATCACCACTACCACAATCATCATAATCGCTATCACCATGATTATCACCACCATCATCATCACGGCCATTATATCACCATCATTATCACTACCATCACCATCATTATCATCTTCACCACCATCATCACCA
>NW_027550233.1:0-1357 GCF_008692635.1 Crocuta crocuta
CCAGTCGCCTGGGTGCGAGCAGCCTTGTGTACTCCCATATCGCCCAGCCCAAACGTGGGACGTGAAGCAGCTTGGGTGCACAGCACTGGTAGACCAGACAGCGCTCGGGAGGGAGTCAGGGCGGCACGCCCCTTTTCCTGACTGTGCGTGGCCCACTGGGACGCTCCGTAAGTCGTATCAGCTTCCCAGTCCTGAGTTCCCGCTGCTTTAAGACCAGAGCTCTGGGAGAGAGGAGGCCTGGGGTCAGCTGGGCACTTGATGGGTGCTGGTGGTGCTGGGAGTGTTCTGAGTGCTCTGTTCCAGGTGCTGGCAGTGGTCGTGAGGCTCAGAGGAGATCTCGGGCCACGGTGGGGCAGAGGCAAAGGGTGACTAGAGGGGGGTCTCGATGACATGCTGCATCCTTCCCCTGTTATGGTCACAGCGAGTCTACCTTGACCTTTCCACCACATTTGAAGAAAGTAGTCTGCAGTTCACCCCTCGGCATGCTGACGGCCCCTGACAAGGACCATGGCCTGACGGAGGGTGGGAGGCAGTCCGGAGGTCCCCACGTCCATGGCTGTAGTGGGTAAGCCACCCACGGAGCTTGCCTGAGGGGCTCCTGGGCCTTGGCTCTTCCAGATTCTGCACACAAGTCAAGTAAGTGAGCCCCCTGGCTCTGCAGCAGGTCTCGTCTTCCCTGAAAAAGCATCTGGGTGGGTAACCATCAGCTCTCTCGGGCGGGCTTGGGAAAACGTTCTGCCTTAATGGTGGAGGGCAAAAACCTTAAACAAACCATGGGTGTTTGGGGAAAAAAGCCTCAAGTATTGGGCATCTAGTCATTTACTAGCAGACCGCAGGCCCAGCCTAGAACATGCTTCCCATGCCCTCTGGCCCCCACCCCCGTAAGGGGGAAAGGTAATGGGAACCTATTTAAGGGCCAGCGTGTCCGGTCCACAGCCACTGGCCACGTGAACTCCCTTTCTGGACTTTGCTATGTTCTCAGATGTGAAGGAGGCGGGCCCTCCCTGGGGTACACCCCTGGCCTGCAGGGCTGTATTGCAGGCTTACAAACCACCACCGGCCAGGGCTCAGGAGACTCATGGTTAAGGCCACTATCGTCATGCTTCTGTGAACACTGTTACCGCTTGGGAAGTGCCATGCCTCTCTGAGAAGCAGGACCGAGGACAGTCTGTCAGGCCCCCCCTGGCGTCTGGTGTCTGAAGTCTTTCCGTTCCCCGTGCGGGTCCCTCGAGCTACCCCCATAGACCACGCCAGTCCACACAGCACTCCACCCTGCCCTTGGTCTGCCCTTGCTCGAGGGAGGTGGGGTGTGGGTAGTCCCTGCATCTGGGCCCAGGGCTTGCTCAGAAGAGACGCT
>NW_027550234.1:0-1357 GCF_008692635.1 Crocuta crocuta
ATAAAACCATAATTCCTATGATGTAATATTCCGTGGTCATCCCTCGTCTCCCTCCCCATTTCCTTCTGCATTGTTTACTGGGAGTCACGATCTCTAATTGGCTACATACAAAAAATTGCTCCTGATGAGGGATTATGATATTCTGCTTTCCAAGATAGCCCCAATCCTCCCCTGCTTCCTGGTATTCTCCCCATTGGATCAGGATTGGTCTGTGAGACGAATTGTATACAGCAGAGGTGATGGCATGTAACGTCTGGAGTACCAAAAGCTTCCATCTTGGGCACTTTCTTAGGCTCTTCTTTCTCCTTTCTGGGCCATTCCTCCTGAGTAAGGCTAGTTTCCACAGCTTGCAGACACTGAGGTAGCCCACGAAGAAAACCATTTGGCGAGGAACAGAATTCTCTAGAAGCAGTTAAGCACTGGGATGACTGGCACACTGGCTACATCTTTACTGTAAATCTTATGAGAGCTGCTGAGCCAAAATCACCCGGATGAGATGCTCTCAGATTCCTGACACTCAGAAATTATGTGAGATGAGACATGGTTGATGTTTTAAGCTGCTCGATTTTGATATAATTTGTTATGTTTGTCAAACATCAGCACTCAAAAGTATATAGATTGTTGACAAGTTTTGTGATGGTTTAGGGGAAAAAATTTTTCTAAAATATGAAACAGAGGGTAAAGGATCTTTCATTCAGAAAAGTAAATTTCCTTTTTTTATGCACAAATGGGTAGGAGTTTGTTTTCAAATTTAATTCCTTTAGTTTTGCAGTTAGTACAAACGTCTTTCACCCACTGGTAACAGGTTTCCTAGCAATTTTAGTTTTCACCATCATTATGAGTTTATTCTTCTGTATCTTCATAAATATTTTGTGATCATTTGGTAAAATGTATGATAGAATTTATTAAGCCAACTCAATTTTGAACCTATAATAAAATTAATTACATATGATTTCAATTATTTTATTTTTTGATGCTCATTTCATGGGTCAGGTTTTAGTATCTTGGTAAATGTTCCCCAGCTATGATTGTCAATGTTTCTGCATCAGCTCCATCAATTTTTGCTTCATTTATTTTGAGACTCTTTTGTTTGGTGCACACATTTAGTGTCGTTACATGTGTCTGGTAGATTGATTCTTTTATCATTATGTAATGTCCCTCTTTGTAGTAATTTTCTTTTCTCTGAAATCTATGTGATGAGACATTAATATAACTCTTCCTCGTTTTAAAATGCATGTTTATAATGACAAACGGTAGTTACACTTGTGATGAGGATAGCATCATGCTTAGACTTGTTGAGTCTCTGTGTTGTATATCTAAAACTAATGTCATAGTGTGTGTCAACTATACTTCAATA
>NW_027550235.1:0-1357 GCF_008692635.1 Crocuta crocuta
GGGGAGCACGGGGGCCACTGGGACAGGGCGCGGCGGTCACCCCCCGCCGCACCTGCTCAGGCGGCCCGTCCGCTCCCCGCAGATTCAGCACACGGAGGACATGGAGAACGAGATCGACGAGCTGCTGCAGGAGTTCGAGGAGAAGAGCGGCCGCGCCTTCCTGCACACGGTCTGCTTCTACTGAGCGCCCGGCGCGCCGCCTGCCCTCCCGAAGCCGTCTTTCCGAGCTTCCTTTTGTTAATACTTTTTCCTCCCCGGTACCTGTTTTTACTTTTAGGTATTCTGCTGGCGGACGGCAGCAGTTCCCAATAAAGTGTACATACGAAATGAGAAGATCCACGTAAACACCAGATTAAAAACAAGTCCAGTCTTGTCTTTCCCACGTCACTTATGAGTGGGATGTCAACGATAAAAGTTTTCTTTCTTTAACCAAAAATGTAAACAACGGTTTATAGTACATTGTCCCCATACATCTGTGGCTTTCACTGTGGTCCCTTCCCCTGCGCCCCCAGACTGGCTCGAATGTACAGAGAATCCGAATGGGGCAATCGCTCCTGCTAGGAGAGAACCTGCAATCGTCCAATAAATAGATGCTGCTGGTCGCCTTTGCGTTGTCCTGAGTCGCCCACCTGGCCTGACCCTGCCGGCCCCCGAGGTGGGCGTGGGGCGGCCTCCAGGACCTGTGGGACCCTGAGGTCCTGCTGCCCCTGGGGACTGCCTGCCAGAGATGGAGGGAGCCCTTCTCCCCCGCGCCACCACCTCCTGGGGCTGAGATCAGTGCTCCCAAGAAGCCCTATTTCCCGGTGACCCTCCCAACCACCACCGCTGTGGAAATCCCTGGGTCCCCGTGGGGAAGTGGTAGGGACCCCCGCGCCTGCCTGCTCTCTAGGGCTTGTGGGTGAGGGCTTGGTGCGGAGACTCCCCCTCCCCACCCCACCCCCAGGACCCCAGCATCCCGGTGGCAGCCGGAGCCCCACAGACGCTGGCCTGGGCTCCCCGCTGCCCAGTCCCAGGGCCTGGTGCGGACTCCTCAGGCAAGATGGGGCTGAGGCTGGCCCTGCCACCGCTGTGGGGCCCCCTTTGGTCTTTGCTGGGCCATGTGGCCGTGGCTCTGGAGTGACCTCCCTGGCAGCTCCCCAGCGGCCCTGCAGGGCGCTCCACCAAAGGCAGGTACTTGCTGGAGGAAGCCGGGTGCCAACCAACGTGCCTGCGGCCGCGCGGCCCAGGAGGAGGGGGTCTTCAGTCGAGCGCTGGTTGGGAGGGTCCGCGAGGAACCCCGGGGCCCACCCTGGGACCGCCCGGCCCGGTCGGGACGTCGCGGGGGGTCCAGGGCCGGGACTGGCCAGATGGGGACAGG
>NW_027550236.1:0-1358 GCF_008692635.1 Crocuta crocuta
CTCAGCACTGCATGGGAAGGACTCATGTGTCATTGTGACGGAAGAGTCACGGCGTTCTGCCGTTTGAGGCCCAGCCGCTTCTCACGTCCCCGGAGTGATCAGCTGTCACTGCACTTGGAAGGTAAGAAAGGGCACAATTCTTCACACAGATACAGCTTAGCAAGCGCGACGGGATTCTAGTCGTCTTCAATCCGTACAATAATCACAGACGTGTCATCCCCATTTTGTAGACAAGGAAACTGAGGCTCGGAGAGAGAATAATTGCGCGGCAGGGGCAGAGGGTAAGGAGAGGGGCCCAAGGGCAAGGCTGGCCTTCCTGACTCCTGAGGGCCAGTCACGTGCCAGCCCTGAAGGGCACGGCTTTCTTCTTTCTTGGTGAGTGTGCGCTTTCGGAGAGGCACTGTCATGATGAGCCGGGTATCCAGGGTCGTCCCAGGGGAGGGGGCCGTGGGGGTGTCCTCGAGGGTCCGTGCTGTCCTGGCTTGCACAGCCACACACTACTGGATTGGAGCCGTGCGGGGTGAGTTCACGGTCCTGCGTGCGTGCGGGCCATCGTCACCCCCAGTCCCTGTCCCATGTGCGTGCAGACCGCCGTCACCCTGGTCCCTGTGTGTGAGTGCAGGCCGCCGTCACCCCGGTCCCACGTGCTTGTGGTTCGCCGTCACCCCAGTCCCCATGCATGCGGGCCGCTGTCACCCCCAGTCCCTGTCCCTCGTGCGTGCAGACCGCCGTCACCCTGGTCCCTGTGCGTGCGCGCGGGCCGCCGTCACCACGGGGCCCTGCACGGGGGGCACCGCCTGCGAGCCTCACTCCCTCGGCCTCAGGGCCGCGAGTCCGTGTCCAGGAGGCCGTCTGCCATCACGCCCGCCCCTCCCCCACCAGCCCCGTGCTTCCGCCACGTGCGTGAGCCTCACTCGGAGGGACGCACGCCCCAGCTTACCTTTCCGTAGGATCCTTGTCCAAGGACCTTCAGCAGTTCAAACTGGGAAGGGTCGGCCTTTTCAAACCCTTCCTTCACATGGTGGCTGATGTCAATTTCCTTGACGGTGCCTTCCTCCTGCAAGAGAGCAGTGACACGCGATGAAAACACCAGCGTCGGGCCCCCGAACATCTGCTAACTTCCCAGCTCCCTAAAGCATCTACATATTCTAGACATGGTGCTGTCAGGCCGCTGGGGCTGCTGGGTAAGCGTCGGGTCCTGATCTCATGCTTCCTGAGTTTGAGCCCCGAGTCGGGCTCTGTGCTGACAGCCTGGGGCCTGCTTGGGATTCTCTGCCTCCCCCTCTCCCTTCTCTCCCTGCCTCTCTCTCTTCCTCTCTCCCTCCCTCTCTCTGCCCCTCCCCTGCTCATGCTCTCTC
>NW_027550237.1:0-1358 GCF_008692635.1 Crocuta crocuta
GGTCTACCATTCAAGTGAATCATTCTACAGCTATTTGCATGTAGGAGGTTTTATAACTTTAGGCAAAGCCCTGGACCACTCTGGGGCTTGCTTTCTTTCCTGAAAAGAAAACAAATCAGCATCTCTCAGAACCCTATGTCTGTAAACCGGAAAAAAAAAAATGTGTCAGGGAAATAAACCTGTGACCCTCTTGATTCATAACCTGTATTAGTAAAGAAAAGGTTCCAAGAAGTCCTACAGCAAAGAAACTCGTTTGACTTTGCTTAACCAAATGTCCCACGAATTATTCGATCTCAGAACCCTTCTTCTGAGATCAGTTTCAGATCAGCTCCAGCTTTAGCGAGAAAACACGTGAATGCCACACGAGGCGATCTTTAGGAGACTGGTCTCACCGTAATGGACACTCTGTGATTCCCTTCTGTTATTCGGTTCTTCTTCTCACAGAAGATTTGAATGTTTAGGTCTCAGCTCAGTTAAACTAAATGTTAACTCCATAGACCCACTAGTGAAAAGAAAAAAAAATTTTAAGTGGCTTGAGCTTGAATCTGGGCAATGGATCTGCCCACCAGTCCTATAGTTCACGGCATTTACCACACTCACACTGCAAAATACAGTACGTTAAATCTCTTAAAGAGTGACTAATACGCCACTGTGATGGGACAGACGCTTGGGGTTTTAGCCAAATCTTGTAAATTTAGCAAAGAATATCAGAGCAACTCCTTCTGTTACCCTAAATGTCACGGACTCTTACATTTTCATGAAGAACACGCAGGTCTTGGTTTTAAAGGTCTTACATGAGCACTTTCATTGAAAATCATAAGGTCTGCCTACATTGAGGAGATGAATACTGTAGTTAGCCTCTCCAGAAAGTTCCAGCAGGCACTGGGTATTCGAGCGGGGGAAGAGGGGAGCTGATTCGATCAAACTTCAGCACTCTGAGAGCTCCAGTGAGCGGATTTCAGAACCAATATGACCTCTCTTCCCCACAAACCAATTTTTAAACATAATACATATTTCTCACTCTACGGTCTAGAAATTGAGCTCAGTTAACTATGAGACCCCCAAAAGCACAACCGAGCATGAAGGGTGGCCTCCATGTTTTGCCCCAAATACTTCACCATGCCAGCACAATCTAATTACCTCCTCTTCTAAGTAATCAGTCTCTATTTTGGATTCTAGACTACTTAATTCTTGCCATAGTTTTATTCCAGTATGAAGTCCATAGAACAGTTTTGTGGAAGGCAGACTTAGTTTTGAGGTGTCCATCTGCCTAGCACCTCGTATTGCCATGATTGTTGGTGCCCTGTCCATCTGGTTCCAGGCTTGCCTTTGTTTTGATTTCTTTCTTTTTTTTTTTT